>NW_017805824.1:4669138-4735762 GCF_001891065.2 Hippocampus comes
ATTCTCCTCTGACCTCTGGCATCAACAAGGCATTTCCACCCACAGAACTGCCGCTCACTGGATATTTTTTCTTTTTCGGACCATTCTCTGTAAACCCTAGAGATGGTTGTGCGTGAAAATCCCAGTAGATCAGCAGTTTCTGAAATACTCAGACCAGCCCTTCTGGCACCAACAACCATGCCACGTTCAAAGCCACTCAAATCACCTTTCTTCCCCATACCGATGCTCGGTTTGAACTGCCTGGAGATTGTCTTGACCATGTCTACATGCCTAAATGCACTGAGTTGCCGGCATTTGATTGGCTGATTAGAAAAAAGTGTTAACGAGCAGTTGGACAGGTACACCTAATAAAGTGCCCCGGTGAGTGTAGTTAAATCATATCTTCACTGTGTACAGTTCAGTTGTAACGTGTTTAACTTTTAATTAAAGTCACTTTGGATTGAATCATTAAGAATTTGTTTCCCAAACATTTATTGAGCTGCAACTTTTATGTGCAAAAAATATAGCCCTTCAGATTTGGGGGAACAAAGACTTTCTTCCTATAATAATTTCCTTTTAGTTCTAAATAAAATAATTAAAAAAACGTTAATTAGCACAGGGCTGTGAGGTTTTCATTTATTTATTTATTTTGACGGGTCACGGTCAAATCGGAGCTTTCAAATGGACCAAAGCTCAGGCAAGGTAATGGCTTGATTTTTTTGTTGTATTTTCACCCTGGTGCCCACATGTAGATGTGCACCTTTTTAAAACAACATACAACATAACAATACAGTCATTTGTATTTTCAGTCATATTGGTTGGTCGGATGTTTTTTTTTTTCTTTTTTTTAAAATCATTTACTCATTTGATGTACTCATCTCCGAAATAATGTCAGTCGTTGCACATACATTTTTAAAGGATAGTTTTTCACTCTGGGGAGAGCCAAGGCAGTCCAGACTGTGTGGCACACTGTGATAGGTGTCAACAATCTGTCACTCATACAACAATTGCCTGAATACATCTTCAAATCTCCACCATGACTGATCTTTTGTGAGTTTGTCAATGTTGTGATGGGAATGTCTATTGTGAATTTAAAGTGAGGGGTGCATTCCAGACCCGACCGTGATCTGTAAAAGTAGAGTGACCTTATGCAAAGCATTTTTGTTGTTGTTTGTAAATAGTTCCTCTTCTTGCACTTAATTATGCTGCATTTATTGTGCATCCAATAGACAGCAGTGATGCCTGGCATTGTGCTATATACAGTTTGTTGCCGAAAGATGAAAACATGAATTTAAGCCATGAATGTTTTTTCCTTGGTCTTTTGATCACTTGCCCCAGTCGCTAACATACAGTCAGTCCATTGCTTTGAGGAAAGCCCAGCTCACGTCATCTTTGTTTCTCCTTTCAGAACCACTGCCTCACACGGAAAACAGTACATCTAACAACGATTCATCAAAAGAATCTGGACCTAACGCACGAGCCCCTCACATAGCGGTAGACTATCGGGCGACAAAGAGGGAACGGCCGTATTACGCCACACACTCACACACGCCTCCTCCTCTAAGGAGAGTCAGCTCCAACCCAAGTGAACTCGGACAAGTGCCCACACACAGACGCGTGGAAGGTAGGATCACGGAATCACGACAGATTTTTTTTCACTCTTTTATGACTATTTACTTTTACATGGCTCTTATATTTGAATCTTTCATTTGTTATTTTAGTTATGGAGTCATAGGTCTTTTATGTTCAAAATATTCATGGTCTTTATTGTTTATTCGAATTCAGCAATAGTCGTGTATTTTCCTGTGTTTCCTCAGTACATAGGCATAGACTGTGTGTGTGTGTGTGTGTGTGTGTGTGTGTGTGTGTGTGTGTGTGTGTGTGTGTGTGTGTGTGTGTGATCGACAGTAAGAAGAAATATTCATACAATTATTGGGTAACAATTTCTTTAAAATAGAAACAGACGTTTTTTTGTAATTTGGTGCTGGCGCCACAAATGCGGTGCCTGCGTGTAACAAGTTCATCTCTAGTACAACTTTACCATCTTGCTGCTGAGTCAGTTCTAGGATTTAATTAATTCTGAAAGGGTCTGAAAATGGCCAGCCACTTTCAGACCCTTTTCAAGTACAGTCAATATAAAATGAGGAGCTGGGATTAAATGTGTGGCGTCTGAAAAGACATCTAAATACGTCTTTGGGAGTGAATGAGTTAAGCGGGGTAGAGTTAAGCCAGAGACCAGGGAGTTTCAATCACAGAACATTTTACTTGAAGTAAACAAAAGAATTGGTAACAATTTTGTAAATACCCTGAATGTAGCAACAATATTTTCCCTCTTTATTCTATCTGACTCTCATCTCGACTTTATTCTAAATTAGGGGTCTTTTATTTTGTGTAACACACCCTACCTAGTCAGATGTGTTATTTGCTTTTGATAGTTTTGGTTACGTTAGTCTTTAATTGTCTAAATCAGGGGTGCCCAAACTTTTTGGACCGAAGATCGACTTTTCGATCAACCAATCTCCCGCGATCAACCCGTTACCACGCACGCAAATACACACACACGCCATGACGAGCAACAGCCTGACACAGAGGCATGCGACACACTTTTGCAGCCTGTTCACTATCGTAGCTTACACGTACTGTTTTAAAGTGCTTCCCTCGGCCCTCTAGATTCCTATTCTTTGCCCGTGCCCTCGGTGAATTGTACACGAAACAAACTCTGAATGAGAATAATGATAACGATCAAAGATATAGCGCAACAGCTCTACATTAGCACACCAAAAAAAATATTACTAATATGCACAAAGACACACAAATGGTTGTTTGTTTGTTTTTTTTTCTCTTTGTTTTTTTTTTCCCTCTTCTTTTGATTCTATCATTGAAAGCCCAGAATGAAAATGTCTGAATCACAACAATGTCAATTGCGATATTAAAATGCGTCACTTCTGTTCAGAGTTCAATGCGTCCCAATATTTCTCTTCAGAGTTTAGTGTGTTCCAATGCCCCTACTACTCTGGCAGAAAGTCCACCAATGAGTCTGTTCTCATTCGGCGAATCCTTCAGCACAATAAAGAGGAAGTACTGTATGTCCTTAGAAACGGAGTTCGCGGGTCTGGCTCGCCCTCTTGAATTCCAAATATTTTGCGCAGCTCCCTCATTCACACGCAAAGCCCTCCTTGAGCCAAACTTACAACGGGAAGAGTAGTAAGCAAAAAAATACCAAACAACAACAACAAAAAACAACTGACCTGCACAACAGGTCACAAAAAAAGTAAATCAATATGTCTACATAAATCAAATGATCAAAATAGTGCACTTAGTGTGCATCATCTTCACACAGCTACGATGGTAACATTTAGCCAACATCCACACATGTAGCATCACAACAAAGTTATGGTATGAAACCTTCCAACTTATCAAAACGCTCATTGATTGATCAAATATGTGCTTTGTTAATCATCAACCATGTAGGGCGTTTGGATTTAGATCTCTGTTTACAGTCTCCTCTGCTCTCTGCTCCATGCATATATATCTGATGCCAGGCGCGGCAAGTGCCTTCTTAAAGGGACAGTACACTATTTTGTATCGGGGTATTGATTGGCAATCAAATGACCTTTCTATCATACTATATTAATTAATTATTCAACCAAATATTAGAATTGAGCTGCCTTAACTTACTCATGCATTTTACTAGCTTTCAAGATTTATCTTTCTTGATGTGGGTTACACACGGACACCGGGTAGCCCCTAAGGACGACATTTGTAGCCCGCGATCCCGTACGAAGAAAAGCTCAACGGTGAGGGGATGTGTTGATTTTCTAGGAATGGTATAGAAGGTGATCACTGGCGGGGATGTAGGTGAGCAATTGTTAACATGATTAATATCTTTGCCTAAATGACTAACATGAATCAGTTAACAAGGGTAATTGTTTTGACATTTATTCTGTCAGATGTGCGTACCAAAGCGGTAGTCGTTCGCAATAATCAGGACTGAAGAAGTCGCTCTCGGCTTCAGAAAGGTTGGCGACCCCTGATTTAGATGCTTCAAAGTAGGCACCCTATTGCCCAGATGGTAGCTTTGCACATCATGGTGTTTTCTCTTGTCAGCTTTATGATGCGGATGATGTTTTATGACCTGGAATGACTTTCAGTTCACAGCTGCGCATTATCAACAGTTAAATGCTTGAATTTCTTGACCTTTTAATTGTGTTTGAGAGCTTCGCTTGAGTTGTGAACCGTTAGAGTTGGCATACACTAAAGGCCCCCTATTTGACTGCTGTTCGAATCTATATTATGGCAAAAACTCCTCAACTAAGCGAAGAAAAACGACAGTCGATCATTGCTTTAAGAAGTGAAGGTCATTCAGTCCGAAACATTTCAAGAGCTTTGAAAGTATCCCCAGGTTCAGTAACAAAGACCATCAAACGTTATGATGAAACTGGCTCTCATCAAGACCGACCCAGGAAAGGAAGACCTCGGGTCACCTCTGTTGCACAGGATAACTTCATCCGTGTGACCAGTCTCAGAAACCGCAAGTTATCAGCACCGCAAATTGGAGCCCACTTAAATGCCTCACAAAGTTCAAGTAGCACACACATCTCAACATCAACCGTCCAGAGAAGACTGCGTGAATCGGGACTTTATGGTCGAATTGCTGCAAAGAAAGTACTTCTAAGGAAGACCAACAAGAGGAAGAAATTAGCTTGGGCCAAGGAACACAGACAATGGACGTTAGACCAGTGGAAATCTGTCCTTTGGTCTGATGAGTACAAATTAGATATTTTTGGTTCCCATCGCCATGTCGTCGTAAGACGCAGAAAAGGTGAGCGGAAGATCCCTACACATGCGGTTCCCATAGTGAAGTATCGAGAAAGAAGTGTAGTGGAATGGGGATGCTTTGCCGGTGACACCGTTGGCGATTTATTCAAAATCAAAGGCACGTTTGGCCAATATGGCGACCACGCGTGTTTTAAAACATTTCTGATACCTCGCCCTGGCTCAGTATCAAATTTAGAATAGGATCGTTGGAGATAGGCACTCAGAAATGAATCACAAGAGACAAATCTGCTACTAACAAATTGCACGTTTATTAGCGCCACAGAATATGTCACAGCAAGCGAGGTATTAAGCTACAAAGAAATGAATCAACTCTTACCGTGCGCCAATAGGGTGGAGAGCCAACACCCTTGGTAGAGCGAGCTTCAATACCAGCTGGGCGTCCCGTCAGTACGCAACCCGCAGCAGACTCTAGCAAGGGGATGGCAAAGTCTCCTCTTATCCTTCTCTGAGCGTGTGCGAAAGAAGGGGTGAGTGGCCAACTCAGCCCTTCTGGCGCCACACTTGTTTCGTTATCAACTGGCGTTTCACAAACTATTATGCTGAACAACTCTTTCTCACGCAATTCTGTTATGTTGTCCTGAGACCGGTCCTGGGAAACAGGAGCCATCTGGCCCTACCTATGAGAAATGAAGTCCGATGGCTCCTGAGAAACGGGAACTCGTTGACAACAACACGTTATACAGCATCTGCCTCGGCGTGTCATCGAATCAACATGTTATAAAACGGAGTATTTTGTGAGGAAAACAGCACATTTTGATCATTATCATATCAACGCGGGGGCCCTCAACACTATAACTAAAGCCTGCCATCATGTATGTGCGTATAATTTTTGTGAGAAGCTTTTTTGCTGAATCCTTTTAGGGAATGGGCTCTTCATATTGAACTGGACTTGAAATGTGGCATGAAAAGTGATTGTTTTAGTCAGCGTGAGACTAAAATATATTGTCTTCAATTTCAAATCCTTATTAAATCATTAAATTCCCGATTCAGAGCCAACATTCAGTTTTGCAAATTGCTGGTTTGATTCCATTCATTTCCATAAATTGCCTTGGAAAGTGTCCCCCGTTGCTGAAATTTTGCAAGCATGATCGTTGTCTTCTTTCCTCAGCAGCTAGTTCAACAACAGGCCCAGAGCACGCGACACAAGACAAAGAGAGTTCAGGGAACGATGCGTCTTCCTGGTCAGTGGATGACGTGATCCGGTTTGTCCAAGAGGCTGACCCACACACTCTTGGTCCACATGTGGAGCTGTTTAGGAAGCACGTGAGTATTTCGGTTCTATCGATTCCATCTTGTTTGCTTCATTTATTCAGAGGGCCATCTGATAGAGATTTTTTTTTTTTTTTTTGGAGGTTGATGCAGTTTCTGGTATTCAGATAAGCAATTATTCGGACAATTATTTAAAAAAAAATATACCGTATAATGAACAAAATTACTTCTGTTTTGGTCCTCTAACTCTTAAAACAGAGATATAAATTACAGGCAGAAATGCGGATTCTTTTACAAAAGTTAGTTAAACACTCAAGGAGAATGTATTCCTTTAGAATTTGTTCAACTTTACAACAGTCAATTACAAAAAAACCAAGATCTGATAAATTTAGCTTCAGAATTAGGCCATAAATGTATGCAGCGTATCAGCAACATTGAAATTAGATTTATGCATGATGCCCTTTAACCTTAAATCACAATGTCTGGTACTCATTTTCTTTGCCATGAAGTGATGACTTCAAAATAAATTTTAAAAACCCCAAACTCCTTTCTCTAATGTCAAAGCTTTGACAGAGTTGGTTTGGGAATACATGAGAGAGTGTTGAGTGGAACCAATCTTAACACTAATAATGCACACCAAGCATGCATATAAACCTTATCAACATATATATACTCGGAGACGTTGCATTTTAATGCGCATACGAGAGGCTATAATTCCCACAGAATAACGTTCTCTCAGCCACGTTTTACTTCACTCTTCATTCAAATTATGATTACGTAACTATAAATTACACGTTACTAATGATTCATGCAAATTCTCAGTAAAAATGCTAAATTGGGAAATCTGTCGTTCTCAGGATAGGAAATTACCTGCACCGATACATTTTGTCCACATTGCACACCTCTAAAAGTAGCTACAAATAGTGTTGGTTCAATTACAGTTTTTAAGAGTCCAGAGCTTCTCGGGGGTGGAGCCGACCACCCTCAAGACGGCCACTTTCTTTGCTCAAATCCATGCAGTCTGGAATGTATAGCCAGCACTGCCTTTTCGATCATCGTTGTTTGGAGCCTGGGGTTGAAGCGCTTGTCATCCGGCTGCCTGCTAACATGCGTGTTGCTCTCCCTGCAGGAAATTGATGGCAAGGCCCTGATGCTGCTGCGCAGCGACGTCATTATGAAGTACATGGGACTCAAGCTGGGCCCCGCGCTCAAACTTTGTCATCACATCGAGAAGCTGAAACAGACCAAACAATGAAAGGACCGATATGTTCTCTTCTCCCTGGCAAAAACACGAGTATGCATCCAGGAGGGGAAGCACTGACGGAAACCATCAGAACACCTGTCTGTGCGCTGTTTTATGGACTGTACATAATGTATGTACATTTTGGGGAGTTTTAGAAGTCTGCAGGCTATTGTCAATCACCAACTTACACCTTTGTATTTTGAACTTTGAATTTGATGATTAAGACAAATACGTGAACTGACAATGCAGGGGGGTCCAAACTATAACCAGGGGGAAATTTGCGGCCTGCCGTCCATTTTCTAGAGGCCTGCACAACATGCTAAAAATAACCGAAAGGGTAGAGGGGCAGCATGGAAAGTGGCGGGTTGCGACATCACTAACAACAAATACGTCTTATGTCAAGACACAAGGAAAGTGATACGCAACGTGGCGGCATTTCCAAAAAAAAAATGAAAATCTGTCAAAAGTAAGCGCTTGCAAAAGCCGCTTCAACCTGAGCACAATGCAGCCAGAAATCTGAAGAAATTGAGCTTTTTGCGTAGGAAAATGGCCCTTTTGGAGAACACGGTGCCCTAAAAAACTTGATTTAAATCGCGCCAATCAAACATTATTCTTGCGAAGAGCAATGTCGGTAGTAGAATAAGTCATGTATTTCAGCCAGCAATTGTTTTCTCGTGAATGAAAGAAACTCTTTTCTCGTTTCTTAGAAAAATCCACCAAGATTGCTGCTCTTTGTTGTATTGCTACAGTGATGCCCTGTAACCCATCTTGCGAGATTTTGGGAGATATGAGCCATCATTATTTTTTGTTTTGTTTTTTTTAATTTTTTTGCTCTGACTTGTCATCATTTGACATCATTATGATTATTTTGGTTTATTTGGGTTTTTTTTTTTTTTTTTTTTTGCTTTGGCCTGTCGGCAAAAATTTGAGATGTGACTGCTGTATGGTGGCAGTGAACTCAACTCCACAACGAGCAGCGGTTTGGTAGATAACAAGCAATTCTTCCCAAAAAAGTGGCTTCAAGCTGTTGAATGCCACTCCCAGTTGAGGCTTACCATCAAATTAAATGTGGCGTTTTATTTCAAACAACCACAAAGCTGTGCCGTAGTTAAGTGCGTGTAGCTAAATGCTCACAAACTGACAAAAACGTTACAGTGTTGGACACCCAAAGGCAAAAGGCATTTGAACACAAGCATCTCGATAGATAATATGACAATACTCCACCGGCATATATTTCTTATCCTCTGCCCACGGGTTTAGCAGTTTCCCATGAAGCATGTTAACTTCTTTCGATGCTTTTGAATAATGTCTTAACTGTTTGTTTTTATAATATTGTGTATCAGTGTTTTTCATACCAAAAACACTTTACAAAAAAAAAAATGGTCGGCTTTTCGGGAGGCTGGTACGGATTAAAAGCATATCCATTCATTTCAACGGGGAAAAATTATTTTAGTCTCAAGCGTGTTCGTATCTCAAGGTTGGATGTAGAAGCAAAATGGAGAACAGAATTTCTCGTGTTTGGAGATAATTCAAAGTGACCCTAGAATCCTTGTTTTTGTTGTTTGGTTTTTTTTCCTCCTATCATCAGAGGAAAAAGTTTGGACACCCCTGCACAGTTTCGAAATTTGGGACTTTGGAGTGCTGACGAAAAAAGATTCCGTTTGAACTGATAAATCATCAGAAATGCAAGTTTGAGATCAACTTTTTGGTCTATGGTATTATTGGTTTCAGAGGAGGAAGTTTGTTCATGACCTCAAGTTTTTTTTATTTTATGTTACCAAACATTTACTTTACATTAAAGCAGTACGTTTTTTTGATCCTTAGCCGAAGTGTAAGTAGTACCCAATATCCGAGCAGAGGCATGTTTTTGTATTAGTCTTTTTTGCCTTAGCGTGAACAACAACAGGCCATTATTTAATTACTTTAATTACTTTGAAGCGCACACAACCTCAGATAAACACTGTAGCTTTTGCTGTTTCACCATTTTTACACTGACAGCGAGCACACCACTGTGGTGTTCGCTTACCAATGCAATAACATTTCAGACTGATTGCTTCTTCGAATGTCATAAGTCGTCAAATAAAGGTACCGCCCTAGTCATGTGTGTGTGAGACGTGAGGCGGAAATACCCGAATGTCAAGGGGGGAGTGGGGTTGTTTCAAATTACCGACCAACATTGCAAAATATTGAATCCATCATTTTTGCGGAAGATCTTGCACTCCTGCTGTAGTTGCAGAAAATGTGTTACTTGTCTCTGTTCCATGAGCTCAACGCTTTTACCTTGAGTTTGACCTTCGTATTATCAGTTGCACGCCCCTGAAACATGATGACTGGAACCTTGCAAGTATTGACATTGAAATAAAGGCAAGGTAATGCACTGCCAAACTGCTGTGCAAAAAGTGTTCCTGGCACAAAGGGAGGTTTGTTCAATTATGCCAAAAGTTTCTTACTCGTTTTGTTGTGTAATAAAGTGTATCAAGCCTTTGGATATTCTCATTCATCCAGGTTATTGGATTCTCAAGGCATTACTTTGGTTGCAACCGGTCTGTTCTGGTGATCTTAGAAGGTGTTTTGCGTATCATCTGAGCAGGCTTCATCAGTTCATGCACATTGGCTAGATAGTAAAGCTCTCGCCTAACAGATGGTGTGGAAATCCATCTTCCAGATAAGTCAAAAATGTGTTTGAGAGGATATTTTGCGTGCTAAATTCAATTGGGCTTTTGTCAAAATCCTGTTGCAATTTAGGTTGACATAATTTAACAAAACATAAGATGTATTTGTGTTGTTTGGAGTCTTCGTGGCGGTAATTTTTTTTTTTTGGCTGAGACGCTCCTATTCCACCCAAACGGCGGCTGTTGTTAAGCAGAGGCCTCTCCAAGCTATCTTAAAAGACTTAAATGGGGCAGCTTCACTCTTACATCTTAAAAGAGTCAAACCAACGACAAATATTTGGTTTTGCACACAAACACCCAATCAGGAGCTGCTATTTTTTTAATAGCCTTTGTGTACAAAGTGATGAATGAAGCCTGCTTGGATGAAAGGTGAAACCTCTTCTATGGCAACAAGAACAGTCGTGTTGCGACCGATCTTATGCTGCGAGAAAAGCCCATCAAGTGTAAGCGTTTGCATTTTCCTGTCGAAAACGACACCATTACTTCTGGTGCCAGACTAATTAGGTACTGATTTGCCGTTAGCCGTTTTGCTTTTTCGGCTTCAGAAAACCTTTCAAAGTGTTTTCCGTCGCCCCCCGTTCCACACTGTTGCTCTCCATTGTGGTAACCAGTTCATACTTGAAACCATTCTGGCTTTAACGTGAAACTCAGGTTTTAGTAGCTTCTTAGAGGATCTTTTACAGTGTTGTTCGTGTTTATTCTACATCATAGAGGAGCGACCATATAACCCAACTACTGTATGTAAATATGAAATGCCTTGTCATTTAATGCCCTGCAGCATCTTGTGTGTACATATAAACTTTTTACGCTCCGCTCAAAAAATGCGTATGTATGTTTGATATGCATTCACACAATTAAAAATTTGCACTTGACATTATTTTAGTTCTTGTGACCTGAGGCCAAGAACATCACTGTGCCCCCAAACTTTTTTTTTTACGGATTGCAACAGAGCTCTGCCACCAATACAGGACTGAAATTGCCCACAGGTGCCTCAAAATGGTGGCCGGGCGCTACTTTTGTCTAAAACAGGCCTCTCAACTCACTTCAAAAGTTCCTTGTCAGCAAGATGGCGTGCGCGCGCACACACACACACACACACACACACACACACACACACACACACACACAAGCACAAAAAAATCTAGATATAATGTTTTTTGGCAAATGTACATTCATTGTGGCACCTTTTGTTGGGGGAAAAATCCAGTCATTTGTTCTCTAAAATTGCTGACTACCGTTTGTAAAGTTCAAAAGATTGAAGAAAAACAATCACCGTTTATTCATCACGACTTGACAAAAAATACTTTGAATAAGTAAATTATGATGCAGAATTTCCCCCATTCATTTTCTTGTTCCCCCTTAGGGCCCCCGCCACCCCACCGAAAAATTGGCTACTACACGCCTACTTCGTCAATCATGAATTCTTACACCGAAACATCAAAGAGTGCTGCTGCGTGGTGGGGATTGTGTGTTCTGGCTGTGGGGGTGCATGAGGGATACAAATAATTGATACCTTGCTTAATTAAGCCTTGTTCCAAATATCATATTGCAGTAGTTGACATTAGAGTTGAGGAAAAACATCCTCTTCAATATTTGAATGAATACACCTCTGAAACAACATTTTCAGCCTGTCAAATGCAAAAGTATCAGCTATTTGTTTCCCAGTCACTTTATGAGTCATGCATTTTTAGTAGTAGCTTAGACAAAATTCAGGTGCAGGATACAATACTTGGAAAGAATACATTGACCTTGTGGGATTCTTTTTCACCTGTTACGGCCACAATGTAATCCTCCCAATCCATCATACTCTGAGCATTGTAAATTTATAACCTAAATTTAAGTACTTGTTCCCCAAGATTGTATTCATTTATTCCCAACAGTCTATTCTCCTTATTTGTTTTTAAGTGTTTCTCTTTGCCGCACTGCCTCCAGTTCGTGCAAGTGGCTATTATCGTTGATGTCCAATCACATTTCAGCCTCCGTGTTGCTCTGTCAATGTAATCTGTCCATGGCCTTCAAAATCAGTCGTGCTGGGCCATGGAACATGAAGGACCTTCATTGTTTTGGGAGCCAATCACATAGCAAACGATCACAGCAAGTCGCCCTGCCTCTGGTCGGTCAGAGCAAGTCAAGTTTGCAGAGCTAAACACGGCTGTCGCAGTCTACACATGTAATCATTTGCGTGAGTACTACAGTTGCATTTATATTTTAACCTTTTTGTGATTCTTGTCATGTTATCGGAGAAATATTAGTTGTGAAGAGCTCCCCATGCTGTTCCCCCCCTATGAATTGATAGCTTCTCTAACTGTAGCATGATGAAGTCACCAATTAAAGACCAGGTACCAAATAACACGCCCGGCTGCACAGTGGCGAGGGAGTGGCTTGAAAACAAACGTTTCAAATACACTTCACAAAATAAATTGGTGACTTTCTTTCATTTTTGGTCTGGTTGTGCCTCCCAACGCCAGAGACACAAATTGGCGTTGCTGCTAGGGAGGCGTGACACTGGTGAAAAACGATTTATTTTTCAACCTCAAACATCTCATTCAATCAATCAAAATCTCAAACTGCAGTTGACGTTACGTCTCTCTGTGAATGTCGTGTCGTCACCTGCGAAAGGTTGAGACCAATTACGGAGCCCATTTTGAGAAAGGAGTCCTAACTCCAAGTCTCTGTTTTCAAATGAAGTCAATTGAGCGTAAATCCTCAGAAAAAAAACACACACTCAATTGGAGTACAGATACACGAGGACTTTACCTAAGTGCAGTATTTGTATCTCGTTACTTCCCATCACTGGCAGTAGAATTTGTACTAGTGCAACCGTGAAAACATTATCGGCGGTGTGGTTTTGTACCGCTGTCGGGGTATATTATACAGTGGGTTTATGCTTCCATCTAGTGTTGATATTATTTTGGTGCACTTGTGATTCAGGGTTTTTAATCTTAGAATTTAACAATGATCGGATGAAAATGAAGCACAAATACTGAATAATTGTACTTGAGTAGTTTATTTTCAGATATCGAACCCCAGACCTTTGACATGTGTAAAGAGACTTTGTGGGCACTTTGTATACAGTATAAATGGCAGGGATCGCTATTCTCTTCTCTTTTTGTATTTCTTCTTTCATCTTTATTTGTGTTCACTTTCTTCATCTAGCCCATTACTGTTCTAAAAAAAACAAACAACAACAACAATCGATTGGAATGAATGAGAACACATTGTTTGCTTTCATTCTTTTATTTGGTTATTTTACAAAAGAAAGAATTTCAACATTGTTTTCTTTTAAAAATGTATTTACAAGTTTATACAAAAATACAAAAACGATTCAAATCTGTTATGTCCTTTAAACTTGGAGCTTCTTTTAAATAGACAGTTACACTTGCGTGTTATCTCACATATATTTGAAATGTTTAAACTCTGTTTAGTGCTATTCCATACTGTACACCTTTGAAAAAAATGTCCAGTGTCTGTCACAGCTCATTACAGCAAAATTGAATGCAAACATTAACACACTTGAAACAAATTAGTCATGAATTTAAGAATCTTGTTTTTGCTGCTTTCCCAAATAAAATGAGGCTTTTTCGTTTTATAAATAAGAGTTTACATTGATTTTGAATGGTAACCCCACTTTCTTGTTTTACTGGGCCAATAGTGTCATGTACCCACTGAATTGAGAAATAATACAAATTCGTCGGGATAAATGAACAGAAAAACGAACATACCTGACAAATCTTCAACGCTTTCCGTGTTGTTTTGTTTGTTTTTTTTCCAAGTTTTAAAATAGAATCTTCACATTGCATTCTTCAAGTGGCAGAGAGATAACCCATTCACATCCATTGTCTACAATATTAAATGGGAATTCAAGTTTTAAGAATAACAAAAGTAGAACGACTATTTTACAAGTCACTTTTGAGCCTTTTACTCTCACTCTTATATTTTTCGAACTGTCCTTTTCCAATTGAAAGTAAAAATATCTCCCAGACCAACTTGACTAGGACCCAGCACCACAAGTGTTCTGATTTCTCTATAGAATTTTCTTTTCAGTCTCTTAAAACATATGATTGTCCAGTGAGTAAGATATACAGTACAAGATAAACCCCTGTTGTGATCACAACTATACAGAACAGAATTAGCCAGACAGTTTGTACATCTATTGAGCACACTATTGAACTTGACATTAGAACAGAAAATACAAATTCTTTTCTCATTTGGAGACATCCCTCAGATAAAAAATACACATATGGTGGAGTCGTTTTTTTTTTTTTTTCTTTTTTCATTTGTGTCTTATTGCATGTGATAGAAAACACAACAAATAAAACAATGGTCAAGAACAAGTGCCATGAAGCCATGTGGGTGTCATGAATGTAAAATTTGCGCAATTCACAGCTTTTTACTCACTCCAAGTTACACAGTGTCACTTCTGTAGTTCAGGTTCGCTGAGTATGTGTTGGTCTGCTACGCTATCTATCTATCTATCTATCTATCTATCTATCTATCTATCTATCTATCTATCTATCTATCTATCCAGCATTTACAGTAAAACAACAATATGTTTGGCGAGGTATTCACAGAATACAGTGAATGGTTTCGATTGAAGTGCGGTCTCTGAATGTGAGTAACGTTTGCTGTGATAGGCAGGTGAGAGTTCAAGCTGTTAATCGATGGACCTTTTCCTCTTGTCGCTCTCTTGTCGCCCTCTAGTGGTGCGAGAAAGAATCACTTCCCAAGTCCACTTAAGTTGTATTTCACTATGAAGTTGAATTCATTTGATTTTTAGCAATTGTTTCTTTATTTTTTTTTTTAGGTCTGCTTTTATGTGCAATGCATTTGAATTGAACCAACAAGTATTTTTTTATGTTCTATATTTAAGTGCAGTGTAAATGTGCAAATTGTGCATAATGTAACAATGGTTCACAAGAGGCATGGCCCAATTACCGGTTTCAAGGTATACCAAGGTTTTAAAATGTCACATTTTCAAAACCACATCACTGCAGGCAAAACGACACGACCCCTCGCCCTCTCATTGTTGGAGCGAGCAGTCAGTGCATGAGCCCGATGACCTTTCTCCTTGACAAAAATGTGTCAGTTTGGGGAAATTTTCAGGTACCACCGCATGGGAGAGGAGGGACATGCACAACATTCGTTTGAAAAGTGGCTGCTGGAGGAGACAATACTTCCAATATGATTTCATATTAAGGGGAGAGCCACCCATCCCTTAAATTTTGCAACCAGCCACGGAAATTAGCACGTCTACGTTTGCTGAATACATTTTCAAGACTCGGTTATGAGGCAGATAAGATGGCTGATGAGCACTGCTAACATCAGCTCGTTTCTATTCTGGCGTTACTTCAGGAAGCGAAGGAGGGCATAAAATTTGCTACTCATTCTGAGAAAGGGAAGTACTTTTACTGTTGTAAATGCACATTTTAATTTTGTTGAGGGGAAAAAAAATTCTTTTTAACAATTACCAGTGGACCAAATGCTCGACATTGTTTAAAAACAAAATAGATTGAGATGTAAATGCTTTTTTTTTTTTTTTACCCCAAAATATCAAAATAATACAGTTTAGAGCCCCATGTGCAATACTTTGATACTTGATAATGAACACTTGGGCCAAC
The DNA here is from genome assembly GCF_001891065.2 of Hippocampus comes. NCBI lineage: Eukaryota > Metazoa > Chordata > Actinopteri > Syngnathiformes > Syngnathidae > Hippocampus > Hippocampus comes. The sequence goes on from NW_017805824.1 coordinate 4,684,699, forward strand.
TAGTATATTTGAACACTTTCAGGGACGGTTACTATAATGGACAGCTTATCATGTTATCAGGTTACAGGATGCACGGAAGGGTTAATGTTGGTCATGACGATGGTACTTGAGGGGGCTAAGTAATTTTTTTAGGTGGCTCTTGATGTAAAACGTTTGACAATCACTGCTCTAGTTGATTCTAAATGTACTGCTCCAGTATAATTGGAAAAGGAAGGTAACCTTGGTATGTAAATGGTGTCCAAAGGATACATCCATGAATGAATTGAGTTTAAATCTTGGGGAGCGTGTTCAACATGAATAATATTTGTCAAGTTAGATAAAATGGCGCATTGAGCTCTCACCTGTCTGGTGCTACTGGGTCAGTGCAAATGAAGGATAGGCAACTAGGAGAGAACAGTGTTCATTGTTAAGATTTGTATGTCATGTCAGTGAGACCTGTTCTTCTTTGCTACACTCTTGTTAAAAAGGTCTTCTCATTGTTTTATATAGATATGACTTTATATTCAATACAAATATACATATGGAATTTCATTATAAGATATAACTTCTTTTGAATATTTTTGAAGAATCATCAAGTGCAAAAGAGAGGTCGGTTATTGGAAAGCTTTGCAAATGACTCTCTGGACAACCCGATTTAGGACCCTCTAAAGTATTTTTCACCATTTGAACTGAATGGTGCCTTTAAAACCGCCTCCAAATGCTAATTTTCTACTTTCAGTTACAATAGCATGACATGGTTTGAAGGTTCATTTAAAATATATTTCTGGCCAGGGTCCATGTAGAGTCAATCACACTGAACACAAGCAAATCCAGCAAAGAAAGGCCACTGCGATTGTCCCAAAGTCTTCCACAAATGGACCCCGTCTACTACTTAAAATCCCAGAAAAAAAAACGAAACATTAATTTGGATCAATGGAAGTATGTTATAAATCAATCAGTCGCTAAAACTTTTCACAGGATCGTTTTCCGTATGATACGAAGGAACCACAAAATGTTCAGACAGTTGAGAATCTAGGGGGATGTTTCCATTTGGGTCATGCAACACGTTTTACCCCAAAATATCAAAATAATACAGTTTAGAGCCCCATGTGCAATACTTTGATACTTGATAATGAACACTTGGGCCAACTAGTATATTTGAACACTTTCAGGGACGGTTACTATAATGGACAGCTTATCATGTTATCAGGTTACAGGATGCACGGAAGGGTTAATGTTGGTCATGACGATGGTACTTGAGGGGGCTAAGTAATTTTTTTAGGTGGCTCTTGATGTAAAACGTTTGACAATCACTGCTCTAGTTGATTCTAAATGTACTGCTCCAGTATAATTTAAAAGGAAGGTAACCTTGGTATGTAAATGGTGTCCAAAGGATACATCCATGAATGAATTGAGTTTAAATCTTGGGGAGCGTGTTCAACATGAATAATATTTGTCAAGTTAGATAAAATGGCGCATTGAGCTCTCACCTGTCTGGTGCTACTGGGTCAGTGCAAATGAAGGATAGGCAACTAGGAGAGAACAGTGTTCATTGTTAAGATTTGTATGTCATGTCAGTGAGACCTGTTCTTCTTTGCTACACTCTTGTTAAAAAGGTCTTCTCATTGTTTTATATAGATATGACTTTATATTCAATACAAATATACATATGGAATTTCATTATAAGATATAACTTCTTTTGAATATTTTTGAAGAATCATCAAGTGCAAAAGAGAGGTCGGTTATTGGAAAGCTTTGCAAATGACTCTCTGGACAACCCGATTTAGGACCCTCTAAAGTATTTTTCACCATTTGAACTGAATGGTGCCTTTAAAACCGCCTCCAAATGCTAATTTTCTACTTTCAGTTACAATAGCATGACATGGTTTGAAGGTTCATTTAAAATATATTTCTGGCCAGGGTCCATGTAGAGTCAATCACACTGAACACAAGCAAATCCAGCAAAGAAAGGCCACTGCGATTGTCCCAAAGTCTTCCACAAATGGACCCCGTCTACTACTTAAAATCCCAGAAAAAAAAACGAAACATTAATTTGGATCAATGGAAGTATGTTATAAATCAATCAGTCGCTAAAACTTTTCACAGGATCGTTTTCCGTATGATACGAAGGAACCACAAAATGTTCAGACAGTTGAGAATCTAGGGGGATGTTTCCATTTGGGTCATGCAACACGATGAAACTTTAGCATCATGTTTGGAGACGTTTTACAAAAATACATGCATCATATTAAATTTTACGATATGGTTTCTGTAAAGAACCATGTGGTCGTCTTTTATGCTATGCTCCTGATCCCAAGTCTGCCGACGGAAAAAACAACTTGGTGTTGTGTTGGGACCGTTTTGTAACCTACGCACAAGATAAACCTTGCTTGTCGGCAGGAATATTTATAATGCGCTTCAATGCAAAGTCTGGTTACTGCTTGGGCACCAACAGTTGGAAGAGTATTATATATATATATTTTTTTTTTAAATGAATTTTTAATTTCAAAAGAAAGCAGTTCCTCGACAGCACACACACCCACACCAAACAAGACAGGAAGTACAAATAGCAGTGAATATTGCATGTGCTTGTACATGCAGTTCTTTCACAAAATGTCATGTCTTTTCTTTCTTTTGCAACTTAATTTCCTTTTTTTTAACGTATATAAAAGACAGTTCAATCAAAATAGATATTTTATCTACCAAGGAGCTATCCTTTTCATGTGGTTTGAAGGTAAACTTTTTTTTTTTTTTTTTTGTAGATGACACTTTGTCATTGTGTTCCTCACAACATCTGAAACCCAACAGTTCCTAATACATTTTCGCAACAGTCCGATTTTGGCGTGCGTTCGACGAAAGGCATCAGGACGCAACCAATATTATAAAAGTAGTAAGGGGGCCATTTCCAAAAAGAGTATATATGTCAACAAATTCTACGAAGATCTGTCGTCATGGGGACTTCCATCTGAATTCTCTGTTTCCCCTTCAGAAATGGCTTGCATGGGAGCAGTGTAGAGGCGGCTACGAGTACTATAGCGACTACTGTTGGCTACTGGTGGGACCCGAGAACGTCCCTGTCGAGATGCAGCGGTCATAGGCAGGATTTTGGGGGTGAAGCTCTCAGAGTTGGCCCTGGGAAAGAGACCTGGTATCTGGATTGGGTCCAAGTTGGAGAGTGGCGGCTCCTGGTGCACTGCGGGGGTCTCTTCGGCTTGACCAATGGGGCCTTCCGGAATGGATTCCCCGTGGGTCTTTGGAGTTATGGGGCTCTTCAAAATTTCTGTGGCTGACATGCGGTAACTGGAATCAGATCGACTGCCTTTCTTAAGCAACAGGAGTTTAAACTCTTCATTGGATGTACTGGATTTCTTGGCACTGCGATAGATTGGAACAGGGACACGTTGTGACCCGGAAGCAGTGGCTATGGTGGCTGAGGTGTTGAGTGGAGGGGGTGGTGGCATAATGGCATTGGTGACGACACTGTTAGGGTTCACTGGTGCTGTGGGGCAGAGACGAGACTTCACATTTAAGTCTCCCGAATCTTTACGGCCCAGGACCTTTCTCTTGGATCTGAATGGAAAAAGTCACAACCAAGATTTAGACAGCTGGATGAATACTGTCTGCATCAAGATCTGAATGTGCTTTTCGTGTAACACTACAATGAACAAACTGACAAAAAAAATGATACGAATACTAATAAAAGAATAAACACACAATATTGTATTGACATGAATGAGCTTTCCCTTCTGTTACGCTTCTCAACCTTGAAGGTACTCAAGGCGCTTTACTTCTGTCCCGTTATTCACCGACTGATGAAGCAGCATCAGGAGCAACGAAGGGTTCCGTTTCATGCTCAAGGACACTTTGACATGGTCATAGGTCAATACCTTCTACACCACAGCACCACAAGTCAACACACACCCAGAACAATCAACCCTCCCCAACTGTCTCATCAGTCCAGGTACACACACCTCTAATGCATATGTTGTGGACTGTCAGGTTAAGGCTGGTGCGCCACAGGGGGTAGCACACTCTTCAAATTTGGATGTGTCATATGTGCGGCTTATGAACCGGTGCTCTCAATCGAATGAATTCTACGGTAAGTATGCCGTGGTAAATTTACAGCACCTGTGTATCATGGCAAACAGATCCTCAGTGGTTCTGGACTTGTTGGGTGATGTTGTGATATCATCATCAACTTTGGCGTCATCCGTCAAAGGGGAAAGTGAGTTGTCAGTGGGTGTGGAATCTGCAACAGAAAACATTTCTATCACACATGATTTATGTCTGATAATGTAGGTCAAAATGCACACGAACTTACCTTTACTGAAATAGTCTTCTGTGTCAGGAGTGGTGGAGTCGTCTTTATTGTCGTGTGGCAGCAGGTGATGGGCACTTCTGGTAGCACCTGATGTCTCTTCCTGTTCATCCTGCACCACTTGTCTTATCCTCCTGGCATCGCTGATTAGGTAAGGGTGCGATGTCTCCACTGTGGTACCAGGCACTTTGACTGGACTAGTCCAGGGCCCTGAGTCCAGGTGGAATCCTCCGGCAAACTCATAGGCTGGAGGGGGAGGGTGATCTGTTCGCATGCCCACCCTGTGACATGTGGCCCTCTGTGATTCTTTTACTGGTTCTTCTTCTTCCTCATCTTCCTCCTCATCATCATCATCTTGGGAAAAAGAACGCTCCCCCAAGATCCGAAACTCTGGGTGTGTGTGAGCTGAATGTGTCAGCCCTCTAAATTCTGTGTGTGAGCGGATATGTGTGTGTAGATCCACTGGTGAAGGGTGAGGAGCACGTGGCACTGGCCGATGCAAAGGCGAGCTGTCATCAGAGAGTTCTGAAAATGGGTCTATACGAGTCCTGAACGCTGTCATCGACCAGAAAGTTCCGGGCCCGTACCGATCTTGTCTGAGTAGTAGGCTTTCGTACGAAGGAGGCCCATCGGGGTGACGTCCAGGGGGAGTTGGCTGAGAGTGATCAGGGGAGGTGTTGTGGTCCTGTGATGGAGGTCTGGGGGGTGGTCTCCGAGGAGGGAGTGGCCTAGTGTTCATTGGGGGTGGGGCTAGAGTTGCGGCGCTAGTCGAACATTTGGGTTTGGTAACAGTTGCTGCTCCACTGGCAGATTCCAGGCCTGAGCTGGTCACAGTATTACTAGATTTGCCGACAGAGTGAAGCTGCACTGAACGTAAAATTGATGGAGTTATGGTCAACATATGAGAGCTAGGAATCAAAGCAGCAGCGTTTGCACACGGTGGAGGGTTGCTATTTAATGTCTCAGGGACCGACAGCTTTGTTCCAGTGGGAATAACGTTTGCTACTCTGTGTTTGCTGTGGTGAAGTGTGTGCAGGTGTTGCGTTCTGTGTGAGAGCGTGTGTCTGACATAGCCACCGTGAATAATATTAAGATCAAGCTGAGAAGGTGGCGGTGGGAAATCTGGGTCTCTCTTGTAAGTGGAGGCAATAGAAGGTCCGTCTCTCGGAAGGTGTTGCGAGGATGAAAGAGAGGACTTTCTCTCTGGCACTTTGGGCTTTCTTTTGCCCGTCGAAGGGGACAGCGGGCCTGGAAAGAACGCTGCTGAGGTGGAGGGCACAGTAGAAGTCGGTGTTTCTGATTGACTTGAATAACCACTGGATGGTGATGCCAGACCAGCCAACTTCTCCGGTGACCCAAGTTTGAAGTCTCCAGGCAGGTGGGGTGGACTAGCAGCTCTCGTCTCAGAAGACTGGGAAAGAGTCTGCGATTGTGTGTCAGTGGAGGACGAGCTGTCCGGTGACTTGATACCATCCATGACAGTTGTGTCTGTCGCCGTGCTGGAGTTTGAGAGGGATTTGTACTCACAATTGTTGGACTTCATCTCTGTATTGTGAAGCCAAAGGTCTGCATAGTCAGATTGCACAGCTCCTTCATCCTTAAACGAGTGTGTATCTGCTGAGCTGAAGGACATGGGCTCCACTATATCCACAGTTTCTCCCAGTCCCATAACCCAAGTTCCCATAGGCTCTGCCACAAGACAAGACGTTTCTAAAGGTTCTGGAATGCCCCCAAGTTCCAGTTCCAACTTCATATCTGTGGAAGACAGTGGCAGGTCTTGTTCATTAACCATCTTTGGTTGGTCTTGATCTGCTTGTGTGTCTGTTCCAACATCAACACTACAATTAGCCTCTTTCAGGGAGGACGTTCGCAGAGGTGGAGGTGGTTTTAGTTTGGGTTTCCTCAGTGGACGACAGGGCCTCCCCAGCGTCATAGTGCCTGTTTTGTAGTCAGACGAGGCTGAGGAGTAAACTCCTTGGGAAATGGGATGTGCTGCCACAATGTTGGATTGAACACAATCGGTCCCCTGGTCTGCATAGTTATTATATATGTAGTGTCTCTGATTACTCTTGCCAAATTGCTCAGATGTGTATAAAGCCCCTGTATCAGATGAGCAAGGAGAGCCAGTGTCTTTGTCAGTGTTGTTGGTATTTTCACTGAAACACGTTTGGTCTTCTAGAGTTTGTTTGGAGCTATAGCTGTGGGTTTGACATACGTTTTGAGTCTGGTCATGATATTGTTCTGGGTCAAGCTGGTCCTGGTCTGGAGGATATGCCCATTCCCCCTCACTGGCGGTACTGACCCCTGCATCATCTAGCTGGTCTGTTGCTGAGGATGTGAATGAGTTTGACCGGTGGCCTGGTCCTTGGGGTCTCAGTTCAGAATGATACGTGGGATCCAGTGAAAACCCCTCATCCATGGCATTGGGAACAGTGTTGAGTGACAGCTCCGAGTCACAATGCGACGAGCCCGTAAGTGGTGGAGAAGAAGGCGGGGGGATGGTTTCAGAGGTTTGGGATGGGCAGGTAGAACTGGAACCGCTCCAATTTCCACTGGAGGACTGATGGTCTTCCTTGTGGTCTGTGTGGCTACTCAGCACTCCTGTTGTAGACACAGAGTGAATTGGGCTACTAAATGTATCGGAACTCGAAGAGATCTCGCAACTGCCCATGTCAGCTTTACGGGGCAAGCGAGAACGGCCTCTCTCCATCCAGCAATGTTCTGGGCTCCCTTCTCCTCGATCTCTTTCCCCAGACCGTTGCAACCGTTTCAGGCTTCCAAGTTGCAGTGGCTCAGGAGCCGCCTGGTCATCAGTGCTCTCTTCTTCATCCTTCATCATCATCATCTTCAGCCTCGGACTCGGACCGGGCGGAATAAAATCCTCTGGTTCGTATGGTGACAAATCCTCATCCTCGTCATCATCGTCATCGTAATTGTCATCATCATCCTCATCACTATCCATCAGGCGTCCACCTTCTCGTGGGAGGCTACGAGATCGCAAACGTCCAGTGTGGGTTGTGGTACTTGTGTATGTCGAGTCAGACTGGTCACCGAGGGAAGAAATGTTGCCCGTTGAGTGGGAAAGAGATGCTGGGATTCCCTGATGGCCTCGTTGAGCTCTGATGCGCCTCCTGGAAGGAGCAGCTGTACCTGCATAGAATACAATGGGGACACAGGGTTGATGGACGGTCATTACATCACTTTATTACTTGATTACCATTTGGATTTCACGGTGCTCGATCTACAGTGAACCCTGCATATTCACGGTTGGGCGCTTGCAAATTTGCCTGTTTGCAGATTTTTTTTTTTTTTTTTTTTTTTACTTCATTCACTGAAAAGCTAAATTTTTTGTGTTCAGGCCAAAGCAATACGAGTGTTACTTTGGCCCCATCTTGTGGTGTGATATTTTTTAGTTTAATCATGTGGTGTGGTTTTTTTTTTCATCTTATTTTGGCGGTCCCTGAATGCACCTTCTGAACAACGTGAAACTGGAAGTATGTCTGCTTTTCTCACAATGCAGCGACTAATTGTAGTCTACTTTGTCAACATTCATGATTGTGTATACATGCTGAAAGATGAGTTTCATGACTAACACCGTTTATGTCAAGGGCTTGTATGCATATTTGTTTGCGTGACATTGTGTCAATTTGTGCTAGTGTGTTATTTAGTCTCGTATGCTAGCTATGAGTCTATTTGAAGGTGGCTTATTTGCATTAAATAATTGAACTACTGAATCGAGTTGTTGATGTAACTTGGGTTCACGACTGTGTCCGTGCTAGATTCGGGGTTTTGATGCTTTCCTGATTATTCTTTGTCTGTTACCGACCACAGTCAATAAATAAATCGAACTGCTGTATTTCTCTTTTTGCAGCAGGACTTGCAGTTGGTACCCCCCGCGAATAGCGTGGGTTCACTGTACTCTAAAATGGCGGATGGTTGTTTGATGTTGGTGTGGCCAACAGATGGTGGTTGTTTTCCAACATATAGCAAGAGTAAAAGTTTGACATGAAATTATCCAGTGACAGTATATTTAGATGAGATTTTATTAGGAATTCGAATGTGGTGTTGTTCGTGGGTAGTTCTTTTAACAACCTGGTGGACAAATGGGAAGGAATGATATGAGGAAACATTCAAAGGAACTTACATGCTATGAGGAAATCATCTGTTTGGCAGCCAGAGTCTCGAGTGTGGTGAAGGCGACCACTAATTGAGAAGTCTTCGTGACACAGCGAGAGTTGGTGCGGATTGGCATGGACAATTACTGTCCGCTCTCTTGCTACCGGTGATTCATCGGAGTCTGAATGTAAAATGACATAGCATGCTGAGTCTCAGTAATGTCATGTTGAAGTCACTTTCATCATGAAACATGAGGGAGAGATGGTGAACCACAAGACTGTAATAATGCGCTTTAGCATACACTGCTCTGTTAATTTTGTTGTCGTCGTTGTTGAGCTTGTAAAATTGTTGATACTGCAACAGGATAGCGTTTTTTGAAAGTTTCATTTTAAATGCAGAAATATAGTACAATGTACATTACGATTGTACATTGTTTTGTTAGACTGCATGCACATGAAAATAAATACATAAACAAAAAAGAAAACAAAGATGAACCAGGAGATAGCTCAGATCTTTTTGTGCCTTTTCTTGCTTTTGTTTGAGGGTGGTAGTGGTTACATCACAGGAAATAGGACATTTTCAACTATTAATTAATCATATAAATTAATCAGTTTTTGTCTTTTGGGATTTTAATTGTTATTACATGTGGTCCTCGGTTTACAAATGTATACCAAAATGATATTATGGTAAAATGTAGATCACTACTTGACAGTTCTTCTAGCGGCAATGTTTATATTATCTGTGGTATTTTTTTAAGACAATGTCCAATGGTAAATGTAAAGACTATGTATCATTTTAAAAATAAATCATTTTGAAAAATAATTTCGGGAAAGAATCCTCGAGCGCTCTGCGAATGTTTTGATAACCCTGTGTAACTGAAGCAACACAAGATTAGAAAATGCCTTTCAGTAAACCTAATCTGGAGGACCATTCTTTTACCACCTCGTACTACCATTTCCAAATACAATAATAAATAGGCCTTTATGTGTGTGTGTGTGTGTGTGTGTGTGTGTGTGTACAATTAAGCCCCAAATTATTCATTCACCTTGAATGTATCAAGTCCATTTGCTACACACACACACACACACACACACACACACACACACAAACCCACGTTCATATATACATAAGAATAAAACATTTTAAGATCCCTGCTGAACTCCACCCTTTTTGGAGGGATGGGTTGGAGTCTTTCTCATGCAAATGAGAAAAAAATGCTGTGCCACTCCCCATCTACTGGTGGGTGTGCCACATGAGCGCAGAGCTGTCGACCCCCTGAATTAGAGCTGGCACGTCATTAGCAATCCACCCAAATGCAATAATCTAAATCACTTGTCTTGTGTGCAGATCGGTGCATGTGGCGCACGCAGTGTACAGAACCGCAAACAGAAAAACACACCCAGACCAAAATTTAATGGTCAGGCAGACACTGCAGAGCCCCAAATACTCAGATATTAGCAAATAATAAGTCAGTTTTACATAATATGTCCCCTTTAAGTTATATGATTCCTGTGTGGGACCTCATGATTGTACCAAGAAGCACTGGATAAGTATAATAAAATGATCCTCCCCCAGATCTGAGCCATCCATAAATCTATAAAAATAAGGCAGAACTAAATAACAATGATACCCAACATACCCATGTCTTGTTGTACTCGTTTGGGTATTCCAGTGATGGTCTTCCTCCTCCTCAGCTTTCTTCTTCTCTGAAGAACCGACTGGGAATGGACAAGGGAGCAACGTGCACTAGCTTCTCGATCAAATCCAACTCCTGAAAAAAAGTGGCATTCATTTTCGACTACTACGGGTCACGAGAGGAAAAGTAATCAGATTTCAGAATGAAAGACTCACCTGGGGGATTGCGGGTATTTTTTTTTATAGTTGTCAAATAGGATGAAAACAAATCAAAGGTGACCTTTTTGTATTTTACCTGTGACGTTAATCGGGATGATACAGGAGGAGACGGCAAGAGAATCATCCGAAGTTGTCTTCTGATCAGAGTGGGACACGTTTTCCTTCGACCATTTGGTCTCTTTGTCCGGGGTGGCGGGGACAGCAGGTGCTGAGGTCTTTGTTTTGTGACCTGTTAACACCTCATCATCGTCTCCCTCGCCTGTTGAGGTAGCCTTCAAGTGAAAGTCAACCACAACAAGCAGTATTAAAATAAGAAAGTAGGCATCCTTGCAGTTGTATAACTCAAGAAAAATAGCCATTGTTGATCCTCCAATTCTGGAATCGTTTCTACTATAAATGAATCAGACCGAAGAAACTAGCAGAACAAATGTGAAGATGGGACACACACAAGTTGAACACACAACACAGATCCAATACCTTTCTATTCCAGGGAATGAAGATGCATCCCTCAATAGGATGAAGTGAGTAAAAGCACTCAAACTATGAATAAATGGTGCAACAAAAGAAAAGACAAAAAGATGTCATGAAGAATAATAAAAAGAAAAGGATGAATTCCTGAGAGGTTTCTTAAATCACAGTACAAGGTCCTTATGTGTCCTATTTTCTATTGTCCTTTATTATTACAAAAATACTCATTTCGATTTTTTTTTTTATCTTATCCTTCAGAGAATAACCATGTCTCATCGTTAACGTTTTTGAAGTTACCTTTCTTTGTATGGTGTGACTATCCGCTTCTCGCCCTGGTCTCTCCTACGGAGGCATAGAACACAATAATAACAGTCAACATCACGTGCACAAACTCGCCACATCGACTGAGGCGAGACTTCGCATATCATTTCGAGATCTGTTCTCGCGTCTCGTTCTTACTTTTCTCGGAACGGTTTGGATTTCCGTTTCTCTCACCGTCCTCTCCTTGAAGAAGCGAAACGGAAATAACAGCGGGAGTTAGTGTCACGGAAAAGAGGCGGAGATATGATGAACGTCTTTAATGAGTTACATTTCCCAATACAATCACGATACATGGTTACAATGGAAGTGAATATGAGATGCGAGGACAGCTTTTACAGTGCACGGCGGGATGGTGTCAACCAGCGGTCACCAACATTTTTCAAAGTGAGAGCCACTTCTTGGGGACTGATTAATGTTAAAGGCCTACCAGTTTTGTACACACTTTTGAAATATCAAAATGGTCTTTAATTACCTTGACTTATCGGGGTAATCATTTTATTTACCGGTACATATGTGGAGACATTGATCATGTTCATGATTTCTCACAATAATTGTCAATATGATATGGTAGGAATGATATGAATTTAGATGGAAAAGTATCCTAGGAAACAGATAAATGTTGATATGGAACACATTGTTTCTGTAAATCTCAGCAAATATTCAGATTGTCAAATGATCGCTTCACTGGTAAGCAATTTTTTTAGAACATGCCTGTGGGCAACATGTTGGTGACCCCCGGTTAGGTGAATTTTATATTTATTTATTTATTTTTTACCTTCCTGGGTTGATAGTCTAACTCTCGCTCTCGCTCTTCTCTTTCTTGCTGCATGGCAAGACCACAATAAGATTATAGTCAGAAAGTAGTACAGCATTTAAAACCAAAATCTGACCTGTTGTCATCATGACCATGCATGTTTCCTTTCTTGTTTGTCGACTGACTTTTGTGTCTGTTCATCCCCCGTGTTTACAACATTTCTGTCTTAGAGGACAATTTAGAGTGTTCCATTAACCTGCCATGGATGTTTATGGAATGAGGGAGGAAATCGGAGTACCCGGAGAAAACCCACGCAGGCACGGGGAGAACATGCACACTCCACACAGGAAGGCCGGCGTTGGAATCAAACCCACGACCTCTGCACTGTGAGGCAGACGTGCTAACCAGTCGTCCCTCCATATATAATTTTAGAATTTTAAATTATTACAGTTATAGGCTATGAATACATTTAGCCCGTTGATTTTGCCGAATGAAAAAATGTTGATTCTTTCATTATATATAAAACGTGTCATTTCTTGAGTTACATATTAAATATTAAAAATCGCAACGCTGATATCGCAATATTCAACATTAAACATTTTGCATCTTGCATCTTTTTCCAAAAGCTCACGTGCATTCAATAAGCTGTTGTGTCCTCAATATTGCAATGCCATCACTGATAATTGCAGCACCACCGGTTGCCAGGCAACAGAAATTAGCGTCGATTTTACAGTACTTGTTAAAACGGTCAAACAACTATTATTTTAACACACGCGGCGCATCACCACATACAAACATCCACATACTGTTTTCTTTCTGTTCTGAGGGAACAACAACTGTCCCCGGCACGTACAGTGGTTATTATGCCAGCCTCTTGTTCTTGCTCTAAATTATGTAACATCTCCATCCAGTAGACCTCAGCCCTGCCTGACATTAGTGGCACAATGTTGGAACTACACTGAAGGCATGCAACTTGAAATTCTGACTTGTCATTCTCCACACAGTACATAAAAACACAATGGCCGAAAAATCCAGCAGGGTTCAGTGTAGGTGAGCAGGTTTACCGGGTGAACAATAACCTGCCCGTTCCCGCTCATGCTCTCATTGCGACCGCGTCCTGCTTACCGCTCGCGCCAGCCGACTTCTCTGTTGCCGTCTGATGGAATGTGGTGAGGGGAAGGTGGGTATAGCGGGGACCGTTGAGATGGAGATAGTCACCCTGTTCCTCTCCCGACTCGTGGGCCGCTCGTTCTGTTTTTCGTCTGAAATTTGTAAACACTTTGGCATGAATATATGCATCCAAAAGGACACAACGGAATTCTGGGCCACAATAGTCGTCACCTCTGTGCAGGGCTCGGAGGCTGAACTGAGCGTTTTTGTGCAGTTCCTCCAGACACGGTGGTCGGGTGCACGGATGGAACACGTTGTGTTGTTGGTGCCATGGGGCCTGGTAGTGAACTGACAGCTTGCTCTCGATATCCAAGTTTGACACGGCTGAAAAATGAGAGAAAAAGAGGGAGGGAAACAATGAAGATTTGTGAGTAACTTTAGAGCAAGCAACTTAGCATGCATTTATTTTGAAGGGTGTGTTGGCATTTTAAGTGTACATAGAGATCACATTCCATTATTTCATTTCATCACCCATCAAGCAACCAAAATACACCTTTTACACAATTAATGCATGACGCAATTACCCACGAAATGCAAAAATGGCATCGTGCAACAGCACCTTCTACTGGTAACACTACTGCACTACAACAATAGAGTTAAGAGACTGTTCTGTCTCTCGTCACGTCTCCAATTTGTCTTCAGGGATTTGTAATATGCATTCTGGTTCTCCATTGTCCAGATAATGTGTTTAATATATATGTTTTATAGATTTTGTTATACATTTTTGCTGTACGTTTAGTCTTGCTGTGTGTGCATTAAACTGAAGATAAAGTGAGAGGGGAGGCAGACAGAATTCCGCCTCCTCAAAATGGTTGGCAGGCTTGTTTTAATGTGGCTGTGGCAGCCACACTGAAGGGGGCGTACGAGAGCACACAGGTTCACGTTGGAAACATTCTTTTGCGCCTGGCTAGCAAGCCTTGAGGCTGTTGTTATCAAGCTGCTCCTATACAGTGGGGAATGAACCCAACACTTCCGGACAGCTTCTTATCTTTCTGGCCCAAAAGAGTTTTGATCTTGACTGCATCAGAGGTGAAAAAGTTACTCTGACTTCCACTTGCTGTCAGTGTCTGTGGAAAGATCATTAAAATCCCATTAAGAAGACTTAAAACATTCATTCAGAATAGGACTCATTAAGGAAGACTTACTTGACTGGAAATAATCTCTTATCTAGATGGAGATACTTCTGAAGCCCGAAGAAAGTTAAGACAATAAAATGTTTTGAATTCAAACTCAAATAAGTTCAGACCATGCAGGAAATACTCAAAAAATCCAATTTGAAAAACAAGAGTTTTTGATATTCTATTGTGGAATGGTCTTTGTTTAATATATTTGTGCATGATATGACTTTTGTTTTTTACAATTTTGGGACATATTCTCTCATGTGCTTGAAATTATGAAGGTGGTTTTCTGGAGGTCACAGTGTGTTGTCATGAACCAGAACAAAAAAAAAATAAATGTATCGGAATCTGCCGTCTTTGTTGTTTGCATTCGCCTGGATTACTTTGTGGTCGGAATTGGCACAAATTGAGTGGGATCAATCCGACTTTCCGGCTTCCTTGAGTGCAAGCATGAGGACTAGCGCCTCTTGAAGGTGAAACATTGTATTGCACATTTCAATTCAATTAACATCTAGTTGTTATTTGAGTGGGATCAATCTGACTTTCCACCTTCCTTGAGTGCAAGCATGAGGACCAGCGCCTCTTGAAGGTGAAACATCGTATTGCACATTTTGATTCAATTAACATCTAGTTGTAATAAGCAATTGCACTTGTCGCTAAAGATTCATATGGTCACTGAAAAATGTGTATATTCGTGTAAACTCCACATATTTCTGTGCACTAGATTTGCCACAGTATAACACCACAGCTCTGGCTAATATGAAAGTACTAATTGGTCTCAAGGAAATATGTTGAAGTCAAACATCTCTACTGCACACACATAAGCAATTGCACTTGTCGCTAAAGATTCATATGGTCCAAGCCCTCATTTCTATGCATGCCTAGTAGATGTTTTGGTTCTGTGTCATGTAAACTTGACTGACTGTTCTCACAAGGCATCCAGTTTTCTACCATTTCAGTCCCGAAAGAATGTTGCTGCAGCAGATGAGTCAGACTGATGTGAGATATACAGCAGCCAACATGGACTTCACCTCAGTGCATGCGTAACATTTTGTCTAAAGGCGCACTCAACTGCATTATAGGATCATTTGGGGCCATCTGCGCTGATTAAATTGGCGCGCGAGTTAGCATACTCTGCATCGCGGTTACACATGCCCACAATTACCCTCCCTCATGTCAGAATAGATGTAAGTTGTCGGTCGATTTTCAAAACTCATTTTCAAACCTCTGGCAGCAAAAAGTGTTACATATGACCCGATTTCTTAATTCTGCTCTTTATTATGCAAAATTTGAACATCTGCAAAACAGGATTGTGTTTCACCAAGTTGTGCTTCCGTCTGACAAGAAATAGACCTGTGAGTCATGGGCATATAAAAGATTGTATTGAGTTTTGTTGAACCCATTCGGAGAGAAAAAGTCACATGACAAATGGAGAGTGAGTAATAAATAATAATCAGTAATTAAAGGAAAAAAAAACAAGCAAACAACAAAAAAAAACAGTCACGAGACAAAACTAAGATGTAAAAACATCCAATAAAGAATCCATGAACAGAAAATCAATAGTCCAAACGAGAGTGAGACAAGTCAAGATGTTGGTGAGTTAAAAAAAAGTCATTAAGCGAGGCCGTATTAGTGTGTATCTGGGTCAAGCAACACTCCACAGCGCTAAGTGCAAAAGCTTGTCATAGACTGCTGTTACATATCAGTTGTGGTCACAAGTTTACTTGAAGAACCAGTTGCGTAGAGCAGAACAAAAGCCGAAGAGCAGTCGCGTCATACTGTATCTCAGTGCCGGAGGTTGCTTATAAAGTACAATCATTGGTGATTTTAACCCTCACATGTGGTTCATTTTTAATACATGCATCGTATGGTCAAGAAGACCCTCGTCATAATTGCCAAAATCGCATTTGTGGGTTTTCAAATGTACTTCAAGCCTGTCTGACAGTAACTGATGATGAATACTTCATCAATAATGCAGAGAAAAGGGGAAAGTGTATTTTTGCAGATGACCCTTCAAAGACCAACAGGTGTATTTTTCTGCAGGAACCTGTGCAAATGTGGTGGAACGCCTTTTTTTTTTTTTTTTTTTAACTTAGGAGCACAGTGGTTCCTATCCTTAAATGTAGGGGTACACACTGTAAATCTTGCGAAGTATGGTCAGTAAAATGTTCACATTTCAACTCGTTTTCACTGTATAACTGACAAATGGGCTGTGGAGCAGATATTTTTCAGCAACAAAAATTATTCAGGCGGCCCAGTGGTCGAGTGGTTAGCGTGTCAACCTCACAGTACGGAGGTGCATGGTTCGATTCCGGCTGCGGTCTCCCTGTGTGGACTTTGCATGTTCTCCCCGTGCCCGCGTGGGTTTTCTCCGCGTACTCCGGTTTCCTCACACATTCCAAAAACATGCATGGCAGGTTAATGGAACACTCCAAATTGCGCCTAGGTGTGAGTGTGAGCACAAAAGGTTGTTCGTCTCTGTGTGCCCTGCGATTGGCTGGCAATCGGTTCAGGGTGTCCCCCGCCTACTGCCCAAAGATGGCCGGGATAGGCTCCAACACCCCACTTGTGAGGAAAAAATATTCAACAATAATAATTATCCCCCCCAAAAATCTGCAAATGTTACCATACGTACATGTGCGAGTAAATGAAGTTTTCTTTTACTCTCAAATTTTTTTAGGCAAAATGCCGCCATTTAAGGGCAGTCTGGAGTCCTGCAGTGTTTCAAACTCCGCATCCCCACCCTTCCATAAACAAAAACAAAAAAAAGATCTCCATGTACATGAATTAAATTCTTTGAGCATTTGGAAATTTCACAAGAGCCTTCAGAGACCGACAGCAACAGTATAAATTTGTGCTGGAACGTGTGAAAATGTGGTGGACCGGCCACCCCAAGCAACTACGGGGATTGTTTCAGGCTCCCTCTTGAGCACTGTTCCCACTGTGCAGTAAGAATCCACACACATTTATGGTAAATATAGATTCCCGTTACTACAACCATTTTTCTTGATTTAACAGAAATGGTTAAATCTCTTTGAGTAAATCTGGCTCAAATTTGACCTGCAACAGCCTCAGTGTTCACAAACTTTTTAGAAGCCGTTCAAAAGAATTACTTTTTCTTTTTTTATCGGTCACATTCGGAATAGTGGTTACATTTCACAATGAAAGGATGACTTTTATGGTAGATTTATTGCTTCCAAAATGGGTTAAATTTGACCTGCACGGTATGTAAAGGTAAAACCGCTATGCTAAAATTGCTAAATTGAATTTCAAAACATACAGTAAATGACAATCTTTTTGGTTTCCACCAATGCCAGATTCGCATACCAATTCTCAGAGCCAGACGCAAATGATGTGAGAATACAATGATTGAAAAACTCTGTTTCATCCCTACCTTTCGATGGCACGGGGACACAGCTAATCCCGAGACAAGTCAAAGCCATCATTCCCTGCTGTTCACCGGTTCCCCCGTTTTCCCTCTTTTCTTTCTTTCTTTGCCACTCATTCCATTTCCCTTGTATGTCACAGGCACTCTCGCAAACTCAGCTAAAAATATTTCTGTGCAAAGCGAAACATTTAGACAGGCAACATCTGTAGTCACACAACCTCCCCCTCCACCTCCTCACTCGCCCACCTGCTGTCCCCTCTTTCCCCTCCCCTCATCAGATGAAAATATCTCTGCTTGCTTAGTCCGGTGGAGAAAGTGGAAGTCTTTTTTTTTTTTTTTTTACTCCCCTGGAAATAACTTTGTACTCAAAAGGGGATGATATTTCATGAGAAATGCTTGGCGTCGAGCCGTGTTTTTCACATGGAACACTGCCCCCATATTTTGAGAGTGATGGTAGGTTCCTGCTTGGCATGGCTTGTCCCCGACTGTAATCTCCTCATGATGCAGTAACATGTGGACAGGGGGTGGAGGGGGTGTGGGGGGGTGGCAGTCAGCTACCAAGCATTAAATGCATTAATCCACCACATGCTGCGAATTTGTATCACATGCTTCTATGCAATAAGTGACCGTTGAAGTATGCTCAACAGCCGCTCACTTGCGTTGTTATAAAATCCACTAGTCATTGAAACATAAGGGATCTCAACAAAAAAAAGAAGCTAAATCTTTCACAAACACAGAAGGAGAAAGGACTCTGCTCGAAATCTACTACAATCTGGAGATCTAGATGTCACAGATTTTGGACGACTGTTGGCAGTTGACCCGAGGAACTTTTTAGTTTTCAACCCCAGCTTGATGAGATACCAAACAAATAGAAAAACGGTTTGTTTTTTTAAATCAGAAGTACATCTTGAACCATAATAGCTGAATATTGAGTTTATTTATTGAGGTTTATTTGACACCAAATCTAGCATACTGCCTTCCTAGTCACACCAGAGACCTTTTAACCTTAATGTGTCACATGACATAGGAAGGAAAAATGGCTTATTTGGCCAAGTGTGTGCATTTTCCCCTCATACAAGAAACCCGTTGAATCATTTGAACAAGTAGCATGCGAGTGATCAAGTGGAAAGTATGAAAATGTGAGCAGAGTATGCAGAGCCTGACCACGTAAACATGAGCATTTTCGGCGCTAAGAACTAGCCGGCAGCCACCGGATGAAAGCAGCAATCAATGGTGTCGTCTTTTGATCAGTCACATTTGCAAGTAGCAATGATGCTAACGACGGATGTCGGATCATAACTTATTATTAGTACGTTTACCTTATAAGGCGTATTTATAATTCCCGATTGGTCCATTTCTTAGGAGATCACCGTGTTATTTGATGTTATTCGGCATTTGTTGCACAGTAGAATAACACTGTTTGAAATTAATAAAAAAAACAAATCTAGTTCAATAAAATGTTTAATTATAACCATTTTTATTGTCAGTAGCGGTGCTTTAAAAACCAGCAATTTAAAAGCAATGGTTCCCGATCTGCGAACAGCATGTGCTTGTCTCAACTGGTCCGTGACGCAAAAAAGGTTGGAGACCACTGCTATAAAGTACAATTTATACAACCCCGCCCCGCCAAAAAAAAAACCCAAACCGAAACAAAACAATTATATGTCCCTTTAATAAAATAATTATGCCTGATAGAAATGAGACCCCCTCCTCCCTCGTCAAATTTCAACTACAGTCTCGTGATTTTTTTTTTTCTGTTTTCAGTGAGGCCCTGATGTGCCTTTGAACTTCTTTGCATCCATATTCATAATGTTCCTGTGTATCCAATTCTCCCGACCCATCTCTTTTTTTGTGTGTGCTGCACACCTGCACTATTGTCTCGTGGCCCTCTTCCATATCCCCTCTGTGCCCCCTCTGACCTGCAAATCATTTCTGGCAACAAGTGTGTGTGTTTTAAACGCTCATTTAGATTCATGTTTATGGCCTCTCTGTATTGGTTAACAGAGCTGAGTCGCAGGGTCCAGCGTAAGCCTTTTTTTTTAAGTCACTGTTACATCACAGCGAGCTTGCCAAAACAGGGAAAATATCAACAAAATCACTGCAGGTTCGATGTATGAGTCATTATCCTGCTACTGAAATTTCTTTTGCTGCCCCCTAGTGACAAAACACATCACACATATTGAAGCTAAAACATGAAAAAGTGATAGGGCTGACAACACGTTATCAAAATAAAATGAGCATGATGAATACAATTAAAAAGACAATTAATCAAATTATAGTTGGATGACATGTATGGTGAACATTTACCATAATTGGAGTTTTTTTTTTTTTTATTTTTTTTTTTATTTTTTTTTTATGAAAGTCTGTGAAAATATATGAATAGTACTGGAATGTATAGTAAATGTACACTGTATGTCAAATTGTTTTAATGATTCACCAGAAAAATAAATCAAACACAGCTACGAATATCAACAGCACTTAGTAGTATTGTATTTAGTAAAGGAGTATTATTACTGTACATTAAAAAAAAAGAAATGGTTGCCGGTCCGTGAACAGCATGCACTTGCCTCAACCGGTCCGTGACACAAAAAAGGTTGGGGACCACTGTTCTAGCATATGTTTTTATTTTTCAAGAGAAAGAAAAGAATTGTCCTTCTTCCATGAAATTGACATACAATCTTCAGGCATACATTCTTGCTATACTGTAACCATTGGAAATGGTTGAAAATAAACCCAAGATCTGAATTATAATGTATAAAAGGTACAGTATGAGATGTTTTAACGATGTGTAAAATTCTAAAATGTCTTCAAATCTGAGTAGAAAAGCGGCACCAGGGAGTAAGCGTTTGAATATTTTATGTTGTTGTTGGATATCTCTTTGTTCAAGCTTTTCAAGGCTTCTGTAGTGTTTTCACCAGCCCAATTTTACAACAGTGTTCCTTAAGAGGCTGAGTATTAGCTGTGTGTAAACTAGAGGGGGAAATTATTCTCATCTCTTCTGCTCTATTCCACTCAGCCAACAACTACTCTTATTTGGATGTATCTTATCAGCAAAGGGTTTTCACAAAGATCGAAGGAGAGTTGTTTCGAGACGAATGTGATTTTCAAAACGTTGCCTCGATTCACCAAATGAAATGTTTCTCTGGGAAATGACCCAATTCCACTTGGCTGCTGTAAATAATGTAATCCCTTCATCTATTTATGTCAGCAACGTATAGCGACAGAAATTAAATGTTCTTCCACAAAGTGGCGGCGGGTACCCAATGAACCTGCATCTCCACCTGTTGCCAGGCCTACAAAAACTTTGTCTTCAACTAATCAGGCCCAGACTTCACACTGCGCAAGTACACGTGTGGGTAAATTCAGAGGGGATCATCATTATTTCAGTAGATGGACTGTTTCTGTGACATTTTTTTTTAATTTATGGCGATGTGCCGTGAGATTTTTATTCATGTGCTTTGGATCGATAAAGGTGTGGAAACAACACAAGGCAATGGGCCATTTAAACTCTGTTGACAAACAAAACTGTAGTCCTGAAGCATGGGAACAGTGTATCAAGGCGGTGCTAAGCAAACGGTCAAAAAAGGCATTCCATTTGTGGTTATATTGCGTGTGGTCGACAATGTATCAGCTATGTTGTCGGAATGGCACAAAACAAGCCGTCGCCCGTGTTATTTTTAACAGTGTCTCCATGGAAACGGGCACATAGGCAGCAAATTGGTGACTTGTGCTTATCTTTGGGGGAAGACTCCGACTGCTGGTCATTTTGTGTGTGTGTGTGTGTGTGTGTGTGTGTGTGTGTGTGTGTGCATCCATACGTGTGCGCGTGCGTATACCGGTTGTGTGTATTGATAACAATTTTAATTAAATTGAACTTATTTTACAATGCAAACTTTTAAATTTGCACTTTTTATATTAGCATGCCTGTCGTATTTATTGCCATCTGGTTGTCGCCAAGAGTGAGAATCACTTCAGAGGCTGAACGTATGTTGACGTGTTATTTCACTGTACCCAGTAGTCTTTCTTAAATGTGCATTTTATTATTTATTTACCAGGCCGTAAATAACGGGCTACGAAAATAACGATCATGATGTCGAACGTTGTTTTTTGCTCCCTGCTCACCATGCGTATACCGCCACCCACATTCTCCATTCCAGAGGTTTCACTAACATCATCACTTACGGAAAAGTCTGAAGTGTTTTTGGTCGATCAGCTTTTCAATTTTCTGTCCCAAATGACGGGAGCACTCTGCAACAATTAACAAAAGTCATCTCATTCATTCCACAGCCATCATTGAAAAGGTTATTGACGGAAACTGCACGTTTGCTGCACCTGTTTTTTTTAGCCTCTTAGGAACTTTCTATTCACTACTCTGATGGAATGGAAAGTACGATGTAGATACTGCCTTAAACTATTTTATATTGTGTGAATATGTAATTACAGTATATCACATTGCACAGTTTATATGTAGTCAAGTTCACCTTTATCGAGTCCAAATTAAGTTTGAGTCACAGAGGTCCGAGTCCACTTTAAGTCATGTCCACAAAATCCGAATCGAAATCCACGTCCAGATGAGATTAACGGTAAAATTTAAGACACAAAAATACTATTTTCACGACAAAATGCTGAACACTCTTCTTAGATGGCATGGAACCCTTTGCATTCTTGACCGTGTCTGCAGATAAATACGTTTTTGTGGTGCCTCTGCAAGTGTCCAACAAAGTTCGACGTGGTGCCATATATGTCCGAAATTGTTTTCTTTCATAATCTGCGGGTTGCTTCATGATCTTTTTTTTGTTTAAATTTAATACATAGTGCCTAAGGCTAGTTCTTAATAGTTGGTAAAATTATATTTTATAACTGCGCTGCCGGCTGATATGAGTGGAAGGAAAAGACTGTGCTTTGGCGCTCACGGTCAGGTTAGCCAATCAGATGGCGATTCTGATCATCTGAAAAACTTCATTTCAATTAGTGTCTTCTGAAGGAGGATGTTAATTTTCCGGAATAAAAAGAAGGTTGTACTCGGTTGAGTTGATAAAAAATATTTTGCGAGTTCAATGGCCGAGTCTGAGACAAGTCCGAATCAAGCCCGAGACAGCAAAAAAAAACAAAAAACAAAACAAAATATTGATTCCGGACAGTTTCAACTCTGGTACATCTTTGCATTTGCCTTGATTTTGCTTTTTTCTACACTGCATTCTGTTTCCAGGTCACTAATGCAATGAGAATCTGTTCTCAATTGCCTTACCTGGATAAATGAAAAAAAAAACTAAGACATTGATAGTTTTGTAGCGGAAAAGTAACTTACTTGTGGTTCATCGCTTTTTCTTCAGAGGTGTTTTCTGTTCTTTGGCTTCTTTGCATCGTATCGGTAATCGTCACAGGTGGCCTGTTGCTTTAAATAAAGGATTATGGGTAATATCCTTCCATATAGGTGCGTCAGGAGTAGTCTATGCTCATAGTGGGTTAAAACTGGCACCTTTCCTAAGCACTGTGAAAATTCAAACCATCTTCCCTCCAATCTTTCCTCTGGGTCCTCTCGCTCAGACAGGAAAAGAAGGAAAACTGAAGGCATGCATGTCTCAATTTGGAACGGCCTGTATACTGTAAGAATCTCGAGAAAAAGAATTACCTTAAAAACCTACGAGAAAGCAGGGGCGCAAATGACAAACCGCGACATGGTGGGGGCACATTGTATGCTGTATCTGTCTTGATGTGATGCAGAGGGGTGGGGACTACCTTAGATAACCCGAGCTGGGCTCCAAGTGTCCTCGACAAACCAGCAAATGTAAAGCATATAAATGAGCTGGGAGGAAAAAAAAATCCGACTCCGGGAATAAGGAAATTAATAATTGAAGTACTGCGTTGCAGCGTACTCAATACTTAATCTTCATTATTTATCATCGGGATCAATGCGTCTGTCCAGTGATGGAGATGTTCTCTTTATCATTGGTTTGGACGAGGGCTCGTGTCATTGAGGACATTCCCCTATGTACGTCTTGCTTTAGAAGCCATCTGACAGTTACTGAGTGAACATATCGTTTCTATGGAAACAACTTAAAGATTAAAGCTGTGAAGAGACAGAGCCTTGCCAGAGAGAATCCCACAATGCCTTGTGCCTGGGGATCTATGGGAAAGAGAAAGGCGGAGGCACATTGTCAAAGTAGCGTGTGTGTGTGTGTGTGTGTGTGTGTGTGTGTGTGTGTGTGTGTGTGTGTGTGTGTGTGTGTGTGTGTGTGTGTCTGTGTGCGTGCCCACTTGTGTCTTTGCCAGCTGCAGAGGTGTTGTGCTACAAATTGGCTCTGTATTATGACTGTTTGCGACACCAAAGTCAGCATCCATCAGTCAATCCTTCTCAAACCCCTCCCGCCAAAACCATCAAATACTACGGCGCGAATTAAAAAAAAAAAGTCTGAGAAACCCAGAAAATTACACGCGACGTGACAAACATCGGTTATGAGACAATTCATTATTGCTTATCTAATCTCTGCCACGCGAGATCCTTGACCAAAATTCCATCGCAGAAGCAACTTCCCACTCCCAACATGGGAATAAAATGTAAACAATCCCAATATGTATCGAAAACAAAGTGTCACCCTGACCTTTTTTTTTCCCCATTTTATTTATTTATTTTTTATGTATGTGCCTCCACCCCATATCCTCATCTTCCCCCCCCCCCCACCCCCACCCCCCTGGGTGATGCCAGTGCTGTTGTCAGGCTCGAGCTGAAAGCAGCCAATCACGTGGCTCCATGCTGAGGAGCTCTGGGGTGATGTTAGGCAGTTTCATGCTCATACGATGAGCTTTGCCAAATGTAGGTCATGCTTCTCGTCACTCACCCCGCCTTCTTGCGCTCGCTCGCATTTGCCTGCACACACACATATAAACCTCATCACCCCTCGCAGACGTGCGTACGCACAAATAGCGTTTTTGGGAGTTCAGATGCGACAGATGTGCAAAAGTGCTACCTTGACTTATGACTCAATTGACTCATAGCCATATATCAAAAACATTTTACCCAATGAAATGAATGGAGCCCCTGAAAGTATTTATTATTTGTGTTTTAATCAATAAAAAATAGCACCGTATTGAACCCAAAGATAATCCAATGGAATAAAAAAAAAAGAGCGCAAAGAAAAAACACGTTTTATCCATTTAATTGCTGTACATTGGGACAAGCGGAAAGTCACAGCAATAGCAACTCAAGTGTTGCATGTGTCTATATAAGTACATACTGTACACTGGCATCAGTGCCATTTGCATGCTGAGGGAATAAAAATGAATAAATGCCCTATAATCTGACTCCATTTTTTATTATTTTTTTTTTTTACTAAACAAATTGTTTTGCACGTTGATCTGATTGCACATTTAGTAGATAGAATTTAAAAGACTAATTCAAAGGACCTGAAACAAAGCAGAGGAAAAATAGCATTTGTTGTTTTCACCCCGACCTGGTTGCCAGACAATCGCAGGGCACACGTAGACGAACAACCATTCATGCTCACAATCACACCTAGCGAGAATTTAGAGTGTTCCATTACCTGCCATGCATGTTTTTGGAAAGTGGTAGAGAACCAGAGTACCCGTGGAAAACCCGCACAGAAGAACATGCAAACTCCACACAAGAAGGCCAACCTCCATCTCTGTACTGTGAGGCCGACGTGCTAATCAGTTGACCACCACTTAACTACATCAAATTTATTTTCTTTTCAAGTAATAAATACATAACGTTTCAAATCCCGTTTTAGTATTGTTGCTGGGTTTTCACTCAGCCCTGTTATCTGAACTGCAATATTCCTCCTATATTCCACAAGTCGATAAGAAATGTCATCATCACACAAGATCCTCTGCAGACCATGGAAAAGGCCAAAAGTAAATTCACTTATTTAATTTCTCTTTATTTGAGAAGATATGACTGGGGTAGTTGAAATCTCTTTTCAATTGTTTTTGTTATTTGTTTATTATTATTTTTTGTACTATTTTTTTGCTGAATCATTGTAAATTGCATCATGTTCATGTATTTCCTAAATATACGCTAAAAAGTCACCACTGACACCTTAAAGTAAAGTGCATCTATGCTGTGATGCATTTCACAATGTCGATACATATTGCAGTATTTGAAAAAAATCAGCGCTGGGGCCAGTTTAGTACCAGGTCTTGGTACCCATCCCAACTCATCTGAGTTAGAGTAGACTAGAGCAGGCTAAAAAAAAAAAACGCATCAATCTGCCTTGCTGGCAGAGGCGACTTTCCCATCCAAACATGGGAGCTGTGTTAGCAGGGTGGAGTCCCTACAAATGTAATGGAG
Organism: Hippocampus comes; assembly: GCF_001891065.2. NCBI lineage: Eukaryota > Metazoa > Chordata > Actinopteri > Syngnathiformes > Syngnathidae > Hippocampus > Hippocampus comes. The sequence continues at coordinate 4,710,493 of NW_017805824.1, forward strand.
CATACATATCTTAGCATCCACTGGAAGCACAGTTTCAAAGGAGCATGTTGTGTGGACCTATCTATATCTATGCGTGTTGTTTTTGCTGGTACAATACACAGCTGTTTTTTCTTGTTTGTTTGTTTTTTTGTGAAGCCCTGATCTATGGCATTGAATCATAATGGAGGTAGAAAAAAAAAAAACAACAGGAAGCACTAACTTCATGGCTCTTGACAGCGAGAAGATGCACACCCTCTGGATGAACTTCTAAACTTTTTAAACAGTTACAAGCTTATTTTTTATTTATTTTCAATAATTTTTAATTGCACTGGGCATTTTTAGCCAACACGAAGCAATAATTTTCTACTGCATTAGGTGTATTTAGGTCATGAAAAAAAGTACTTTTTCTCACAATTAGTTCGAATGGACAAGACCCCCCACCCCCCTCTTAGTTTGTTAAATCTAAATCTACACGTTGAAAAGATCTGTAGTTCATAATTTGGTTGAGACAATTATTCTGACGACATTCAAATTTCACCCAGAACATGCTTTAGTAACTGTGCACAGAAAATGAACAGTTAGGATTTATAAAAATGAAAAAAGGGTGAAATCATTCGATCAACCCGTAGGTGCTCCTTCTTGTTCTGAACTCTTGTTGAACTGCTCAACTGTGCTGCAATATAGCACTTGTGGGATTATGATGTAAATAGCAGCCACAGGAGCAAGTAGATTATACAGAAATGCATTTAGCAGTCTGTCTTCACTGGAAACAATCAAAGGAGTGTTTGATGTATTTGCAACATTCTCTCGATAATCTTTTTTTTTATTATTATTATTTCTTTATTTTTAGCTGTAATTGAAATGGGCTCATGAATTGTCATTTTCTAAATGCGTTCACATACATTCTAATCCTTTTTATGACCAACTATCAGACAGACTTTTTTTATCGTTTCAGAGCCAGATCCTTTGACCGAGTTCCAAATTAGTGGAAAAAAAAGTAAATAAAGAAACAACACACTTTATTTACAGGTGGTCCAAGGCTTAGACGATTAAAAAAAATAAACTCCCATGTCACTTTATCAAGGCAGAGAAATTGAAAAAACAGGGGGAAAAAACTGCTGAATTTCACCTATTTTTCTTTCTTTCTTTTTTTTTTTAAACCACCATATTTTGAATGTGTAATACATTGTGGAAATTCAGATGTAGTGAACGTGATCATTCGCCCTGATGAAGACACTTTGAGTCGAAACGCGTCAACGCTGATTGTTCTAGCTGTTTATTCAAAAAAAAAAAAAAAAATCCAGTGGCTGACATGAACGTTAGCTCTGGGCAAGACGCTTAAGATACTAGCCAGTATAAATTTCATGAATGAATTTCATGCAAAGCGCCTCCACATTGAACACTTGCCCATCACCTCGCTGTTTTCCGCCGTTCATATCCGGGAATGCCTGTTGCATTATATTTTGCGGCGGCGCTGCAGCTCCCTGCAAGTTATAGCTAGCTAACTAATGTGGCTAAAAATGACGCTGATCTTAACGTTCCCTTTGCATCCAGTGTCAACATAGCATTTGTCACTAATCATCGCCTCAATGGCAGCAAAATAGCTTGTCGAAGTTTTGTTGTCATGTAAGGAAGATGAGTCGTAGTAACAGGTGAAAGGCAAAGCCATGCTAACTGCTCAGCTGTCATCCTAGATGTGAAACATTGAAATAAATGCTTGGGTGATAGAGTACACTTTTCACCAACGTTTCTTCTAATATTCCATCCGGCTTAGCATTCACAAAAACCCCCTGAGCAACGCTTGGACCGCGATGAGCAAAATCAGACATGCAACTGTAGCCAAACCAGTATCACACCTGAAAACCTGAGACCGAACAAGTTACAAAGCCAAAACAATTCAAACCACCTCTATATCAAAATATGACATGTCATTGAAAAAGCATCAATAAAATGAACCCGAATTTGGAAGAAATGGTTTACAATTATGGATTTGATGCCACTTTTAATCTCATGAATTAGCCCAAAATGACTTGTCCAGTCATCAGTGTAAATAACTGGGAATTTTGTAATAACTATAATTTTTAGCAAATTATGGCTTCAAATTTGCCGTTTTATAAGACAAAAATAGATAAATTGAAGAGTGACAGAAGTGATGCTTTTCATTAACAATATGTGAGTATAAAAAGGGTTGGAAAGGTCAAGTTTATTAAATGCGACATAATGTTATTACTAATTACTGTAAACATGTTGATGTGATTCACTTGTTAGGTAAAAATTTGCAAGAACGATTTTAAGGACTGTACGTATCCCAGTAGAAGAGACATTCACGCTCTTTATATCATGCTAAACAATGTTTGAAGACTTTGGGGGCGTAGGGTAACTTACGATGTGACATCATTGTAAAATATTTACATACGGCTCGTGCATTGATGATGCGACATTTCATATGTACTGTACATCGTGGTATGCTTCAGTTGTGCAGAGATATTCTCGTTCAAGCATTGGGGTTGTTTTCCCTATCGGTTGCTATGAGTGGATTGGCGAGGTGACGAGTGGACAGCACGAACGCTGGACAACGCCGCGTCTCCAATTGACGTGTTGTCAAACATATCACAGTCATCTGCCAATGGTTTTTGCTCGCCGTGTAAGAGCCAAGACAAGGTAAAATGAGTATTAGTGGGCATCTTCAACGGAGAGCATAGTCCACATGATTACACGCCTTGATGTGCATTTCAGTCTGAAATACTTCCACACTTTCACTGTTTCTCTCTGTTTTTGACACAATTTTCTTCCCATCCCATGCCAAACAAACATTTCCATTTCTTTGTATGAGTTGAAAATGAAAATGCAAAATGTCAAAACAGCCCAGGTTTGATTGTTTTTTAATTTTTGAGCGCTGTATATGCTGAGATTGCACACGCGCATCTTTGAGGGAACATTGTCTGTCACATAGGTTTGCTGGAATCGCGTTATCGTGGAGAGTAACTCACTTTGAACGGCAAACTAGCAGGCAAATTAATAAGCGCCTTTATAAAATAAATAAAAACGGAAAATTAATCAGCATGTCTTCTCAGAGAAGAGGGGCCTACAAATTTAAAAATATATTACAGTAATATAATACATATGATGTAAGCTTGATTAGTCCCACGTTGGAGAAACAACCCTGTGACCTTGATCCAGGGAAATTCTCTGTGATGAATTGCTACAAATTCAGAGCAAACAAAAACACAGTTGTACTTTTATTTGCATGCACAAAATACTAAAAAATAGCCCTGACCGATTGCCATAAATGACTGCAATATTTTTTTAGCATCGCTGTGATTGCGACTGTTCAATTGGAAATTAATTTCTCTGGGGAGTTATCTCGATGAGAAAATACGGCTCAAATGTTATAAAAAAAAAAAAAACACAAAACTTTTTTTTTTTTCCATCATTATCATGCGAGACTGGTTTCATGAGCATCTCGTATTAACTCCACAACTGTGTTTGGCCTCTTCTTTGGCTTTGAGTGCCGGTGATGGCACCGAGGATGCGCGTGACGATAACCATACATCCACTATTTCAGAACCAACAATTCATGGGTACGCCGCAACATAAAGACAGCATGTCCGAAAAGCAAACGCAATATGGGTTGTTTTGTTGGCTTCTGACATCAAAGGCTTCATTCATTTTAGGAATAGCTGCGAAAACTCTTCATCAAACAATGAGTTTTACGTTATTATAGTTGTAACTTTATTAATTTCTCTTCATACTTTATCGTTTGAAATGTCGGACTGTTACGTAAAAGATTGCAGTGTAAAAAGTGCAGTGTACACAGGTTTTCTGACGCTGAATGTTTGAGCCGAAACAATTAAATGATTATGATATTGTTCTAATAGGAAATTGGAGTTTCTCTTAAAATTATGCCCCTGAGGAGTATTTTGGATTTATATATATTTTCATTATGATTGTATTTTACTCCCAAATTACTAAAAAAAAAAAAAAAAAACCTTGGGCTGGCCATTGCAACTATGACTATGCAAATGAAAATACAGTTGTACCTTGTTTTCCACATGACCTAATTTACAGGTTGTTGAGATTATCAACCATTGCTTATTCAAGCTTCAGATATGCCCCTGCTCGAATAAAGTGAAGAAAAAGAGCCACATTGATGGAATAGTACAAACAGTTAAACATACAAATACAAAATGATAACACTCACAATGAGCAGGCAATCTTACAACCAGACATTTCCACATGGACTAAATGGCCAAGTTTGTGACTCACTCACTCAGCCACGCCCTTTAAACGCACACGTACACTACATTGTTGTTATGACTTTTGGCTTGTCCCAACATAAAGAATTGCACTTGATAAAAAATTTACATTCTCTTTCATGATGTTCCATTATGATTTTATATTAGAGGGATTTCTACTCATTTTAACAGGAAATATTAATTTCAATTACAAGTTTGGTGAGGGAACAAATTTAACTCGTAAATCAAGTTACCACCGTACTATGTGGTGTCACACTCATCATGATTGTTTGAATTTCCACAATAGCTTCCCTTTATGGACCAGATGTACTTCTTTATGTTTTGACACTCAACACGACTGGCTTACAGGCGGGAGCTTTGTTGTCTGCTATGAATAAGTGCTCCTGGGCTACTGACAAATATGCAACTGTCCCTGGTGCGCGCGTGCACACACACACACACACACACACATACACACACACACACACACACACACACACACACGTGCATGCAGCTCCTCCTCAGAGAGAGAATCATTTCTACTTGCCTGGTTTGCCACAACTAGGTTGACCTATTTTTGTCCAGACCCCTCTCTCTCTCTCTCTCTCTCTCTCTCTCTCTCTCTCTCTCTCTCTCTCTCTCTCTCTCTCTCTCTTGCTCTCTTGCTCTCTTGCTCTCTTTCTGTAGTCGCTCGCTGCAACCCCATAATTCACCTCTGCTTAATAATTCACAACAGCTTTCGAAGCCCCCACTCAGCGGAACCACTGGCTCAGGAAAACAAGAAACGGAAACAAATACAATGTGGTGCACAATGTTGAAAATTTTGTGTATTATTTTTGGAATTTGTGTGTGTGTGGGTGTGTGTGTGTGTGTGTGTGTGTGTGTGTGTGTGTGTGTGTGTGTATACTGTATATGTATATATATGTATATATGTGTAGACTATAGTGCCTGTAGTTTTGTGTTTATAGGTGCCAATTTGGGGTTAGAAAAGTGAAGGTTGAAGTATAGCTAACACGACCCCAAGAGATCCTTAACCAACATCCAACACCGAACGTGAATTGTTTCAGAAGAAGAAGAATGCAAGCACACAAAACAAATCGAGAGATGGCTGTGCAGGTTGTGTGCTGTTATTGTAAAAGACCAGATTATTTGCAAGTCTGTGCACACACTCGCTCCGCCTCATGTGATTGGATGGCCAGATTTGGCAGGAACCAATCAGGACACCAGGAGCAAGAGTGCAGACACTGAGAGTACTCGTGCTGATGCTGGGCACACCCTGGAGCTGTGAGCGTGTGTGTGTCTCCGTGTGTGTGCGCCAGTACATATAAAATGAAGATGGATCATAAATTTGTGATAGCGGGTGTATTTTACACACCTTGGAAAGTCACAATATTCATTTTAAAAGAGCTTTCTAGGGTCTTTCTCATCTGCTCCTCCTTGTTTTGCCCTCCCAGGAAATGGTGCAGAGGACAACGGTATATTACATTGGCACTACTCATACATGATTCAGTATTTTAGAGTAAGTAACTACTAAAAAAAAAAAAAAAAAAAATCAACATTTCAAATAACGCGGCCTCGTTTACTCAAGGGGCACAAATTTGATTGTACACTTAAATAGATGTGAAAGCATATTGACTACGTGCCTTTCCAAATTTCTAACACGTGACCCAAATGTGCAAAATACTCCAAAAAGTAGATGCTAATAGACTAATTGAGCAAACACTTGATATGAATCGTGGCTGATTTTGCAGTTTTGAATGCAGTGTTAAAATGGCAGTTGTTAACTGGCACCACAGTGCTTCATGATGTCTGAGGTTATTGTGGCAAGGAGCATGCGTTGGCAAAATAAGAAGCGTTGGGGAAAACTGATCTTTTCTGCTTGTTTTTGAAATGCCAGAAACTAAATTCTGACATTTTCTATTCAGTAATTTAATTTAGGAGCCACTCAACCATCCAAGGGCTGGGTTGGAGTGAGTCACAAGAAGGAATCATGCCAAATCACCAACGACAACTCGTTTCAATACATGTCCTTGGATTTGAGTCATTTCAGCGCAATGCGGCAATTGATGCTTGCCACATTGTTTTTCCCCACTGTTTTGTCCCAACTTTTAAATGCAATGTTACACAGTGAGGGCAGATGCATCCTATATCCACACACTCTGGATGTGTTAAATCGAACCAAATATGAGTTTTATGTGGTTCCCCAAAATTCTTGGCCTGATAGACCGTACTCATGTGCAGCTTGTTTCCCACTCAGACAAGAAGTTTATTTAGCACACGCATTTGAAGGTGCAAGCTGTGTGTGGTTCAAAACGGGTCGTCACATGGCAAAACATCCAGGGCATGTTTGGCTCTTCCACTCACACTTCCATTTCCATCACTTCAAGCATCATTCTGCATTTGTAGTGATCTCCCAAATTTTCCATCGTGAACGCTATTGAAACGCTGCATTCAATTTAAATAGGGCGGTTTCCAGGATTTTTACAACTTTTGGCCAATGTGCCACAATCTTAATTGATCCTGCGGAACAAACGCCCCAACAGCTCACACAGATCTGATCTGTTTGTGTGAATGCACATCGGTTCGACAAGCTAGGGACGCAATGAACATTTTTGGAAGTGTTTTTTATTTGTTTGTTTGTTATTTTTACATATATTGTTAACAGTGGTACACTTCAATTTCTGCGTATCATGTTTTTCAACAAATGACGACATGAATGAGACATAGGTCTTCTCCCGTCGCTCTCGACAATGTCGACGATATTTCATAAGTCGCCACACTATTTACATTGTAATGCAAAGTTAAAGTTGTCTCTTCGTTGGAAAAAAAAAAAAAAAAAACTGGCTTCCATTAAAGAGAGGGCAGGAGAGGGAGGCGGTGTTGAGTTTGTGATGTTGTTGTCTGATTGATGTGACAGTGAGAGTGAGTCTCCTCCAAGAATCCTGTCCTTATTGCTCTTCCCTTCACACTGCCCCATCACACATACAACATACTCTGTCTCTCAGCGTCACACACGCACGCACACACACACACACACACACACACACACACACACACACACACACACACACACACACGCGTCAGTGTAAAATGGCTACCGTTTCTTTCTTTTCAAACTGCTTCTGTCATCATCATCATCATCATCGTGTTTCATCTCTTGCTCACGTCACTCTTTCTCCCCTTTTTTTTTTCCTCTTTCCTCCGGTTTTCGCTTGCAGTCTGCAGGAGAACCCAAAAATTTGGCTGTGGAGGACCATTCGTCGGACTGTTTCAAACGCTGTTCCCGCTGTTCCATAAAAATACTCAAATTGAATGCATGACCCTTCAAAGCCCATCAGGGGTGCTTCTGCAGAAACCTGTGCAAATATGGTGGAAACATATTTTAAACAGTTTTGGGGTCTGTTTCAAAATCCCCCGTGAACACTGTCTCATTGAAAATCAACATATACATGACTTGGATCACTATAATCAAGGTAGACTTCAATTTGGCTTAAATGGCCCTATTTTGGTGCAAAAATGGGCGTAATTTCATTTTCGTGCTAGCACGAGTCTCGCCTTTCGTGTTTGCGGCCGTGCTGTGCCTATCTGAGCGTTCTGGCTCATGGAGTTGCCTTGATCTCGACGCACCTGAAAATTCGAACACTAAGTGGCCAATTGACTCCATGCTTGCTTATTTGGACTTTGTTAGCATGTTTATGCTAATCCGTGGTGACATCCCCTTTCAAGTGGTAAAGATTGCCAAATAAATGGAACAGTCTCTTCCGTGCGGAACCAAAGACTCATGTTACGATACCAAGAAGCTCTAAAGCTCAGACCTGCTGTCATTCTGACTTCTCCTAGACTCAACATAACAAGATCAGTGTTTATCCTATCCAATCTATCTGTTTACTCTGGAGTTAAGTAAGGCATTTATTCTCTAAATCTGTTCAAAGGCTTTGAAACTGTCGCACTGCTTGTATTTCACCATGGATTTAGAATTAGAACAGGCCTCCACCATATGGACCCCTTCCATTAAAAACGACGCCTAATTCTTTGTAGGTCTGTGGCCGTCCTCACAAATACAAAAATAAAACGTTTCCTTTTTTTACCTGAAGAAATGTCAATAAGCAAATGATGACCTGCAATATAACAGGGGGGAGGGGGGTTATGAACATGTTTCACGTGCTCTAAAACTGGAAAGAGATTCAATGCCAGAAGAAACTGATCAATCAATGGTTTTTGACATGTTAATAACCACAGTTGTCACAAAACGTATATTACCGATGATATCTGGGCATCGCCTATGACTTTGGGGTTGTGAGGCAGGTTTCGGTCTCATTAGGAACTATCTGTTTTGAAGCTGAGGCTTGTGACTATAACATAATGAGCAGTTGAAGAGAAGAGGGAATGTATAATGTATTATCCCCACCCTCCCACTTTCATCCCAAGGATGAGAGAAGGGCCAGTTTCTCTGGGACTTCCAAGCATTGGTCATGGATTTGTGCAACAGTGTGTTTGTCTGACTGTGTCGTCCAGGCCTGAATGTGTACGTGCTTTTGTATATCCCTGTGCATAGAAGAGAACTGCGCCTCTGCTTTAAAGATGGATGACCTTCAAACAAAGAGCCAACAATAGACAACATAACAACTAACCTTGTGTGTCTAGACAATTCCCTTCCCTTCTTCATTACGATATTTTTTAATGAGTACTTGAGGCAAATAAGCCAGCATGGAGACAATTGGCCTCATAATAAATATATTACTATTGAAAAGCACTCCTATACACCACTGATGGTGTCTCACTCTCGTGAAATGCTCTCACATCTACTGTTACTCTCACGTTACTGAAATTTACATTCACTACTGAAACGCTTGCATACACACAAGTGAATTGCTTTCAGAGGTACTACTGAAAAAGCGTCATTTGGTCTCCCTGTTAAAAAAAAAAAAAAAGTTGAAGACCAAGTCGTCCATCCATTCATCCATTATCTGAAACGCTTACCCTCACGAGGGTCGCAGACGTGCTCGCAGCCGATCTCGACTGTCTTTGGGCAGTAGGCGGAGTATATGCTGAACTGGTTGCTCGCCAATCGCTGGGCACACATAGACGAACAACCATTCGTGTTCACAAGCCCACCTATGGACAATTTAGAGTGTCCAAAAAAAACGACGGTGCATATTGGAGGAAATCAAGAAAACCCGGAGAAAACTCACACAAGCACGAGGAGAACATGCAAACTCCACACAGGAAGCCCTGAGCCAGATTCAAACCTTCAACCTCTGCACTGTGAGGCGGACATGCTAACCAGACGACCAACTAAATAGTCCATTTGACAAAACAAAATGTATTTCGGACGCAGCCCAAGTCGAGTGCGAAGCATCGTCTTACGGTGCTCATGGATTTTCTTTCTTTTGATATTTTTGTTGACATGTGTGGAAAGAAATGGCCGTTTGCACAGTTGTGAGAGTGAACACAGCTGACAGGTTCAGCAACAGGTGGATTTTTTTCTGAAACTACACTACATAGCAATAAACTACAATGCATTGTAAAATCCAGAGTTTTTATCGGTCAAACTTAAAAACAAAAAAAAAGGAAAATATCTCAAAAACATGGTGTGCTAGAAATATAGCAAAGACATTTGTGAAATCGGCATCAAAATTCGTTTACGGACATCTAAAGCCATTTCTGATTAAAATTTGCTGTTGACCAGTGTTATTCTCAGACCGGATACATGAAATACCTTGTAAATTAGAGAACAGGATTCCCCCGAAATAGTTCACTATATTCCTTTTGGTACAAAAGTACCACTATAGTCATTGCTACGAAGAGGCTTCAAAATTCTCCACTGACATGCATTGAATGGAACAGCGCATATGCTAATGTACAGTTTGGTGCAGTCAGCACGGTGAAATGATAAACATCAGATGGTGTAAATAAGTTGCATGCGTGCACACACACACACACACACGCATGCACGCACGCACGCACACACACACACACACACACACACACACACACACACACACATACAGGTTCAACTGGGGTCGTATCATCCTCAGGATCACTGCTCCTGATCCACGGCAAACCATATGGCTCTGCTTTATTTCAACTGGCTTGGATTAAAGATTTCGGCTGCTCACCCACACATCTTATTCAACTGAATTTATTTCATACTGTATCTGAAGATGGCAACAAACTACACTCTGGTTCAAGTCGAATGAAATACTGTTGAACGTGTCAGTGTAATCATCCGTGGAAGTTCAAGGAAACCCACATAACCGGGATAGATGTTTTTCTAGTTACAAATTATTAATGACATTAAATCAAATTGTCTGTGGTCTGAAGAGTTCTTTAATGTGATGTGACAATTGCATCTGACGATAAAATACATTGGTAGAAAAATTAAAAACAAATTTTCCCCCCTTTGCTCATCATTGCACAGTTAAGTTAAATCACAATGTATTACATAATCGTTGTGTACCATCTGTCAGTTAACTGTGATTAATTTCGGATTATAGTGAAGGTGACACCGAAGAACACCAAGTGAAGAAGAAGCACTTCTTGATACAGAGGCCAATAACAGGGATTGTGACTTTAATATGCTGGACTATTAATCTGCTATCATGTATTATCTGTAGGGACTTGAGCTATCGGGAATCATCTACACACACACATGCACACACATACACTCTTATGCAAGGGAGTCTCCCGTTAAGTCACACAATCAGTTAATTGTAATTTTCTGCCACTGTAATTATTCAACTCTGTGGCGATAATTACAAGGTCAAAGAACGGGGGCAATATCAGTCAAGAAACTGTAATTATTTTACCATGTTGTATTGAGGAACACAACTGTGCAATGGCCGATAATTTTTTTTTTTCTGTTCGCTAATCATCACACCACTCCCAGTTTACTCAAAACATAAAACAAAGAATTACACATTGTATGGCCTACTGTATTTAAAGCAACCGCACAACTTTGCCTTGCGTTAGCTTCATGCTAAGATAAAATGCCACAGAAGAGCTAACAGATAGCACCAATATTCGGTTATAACTAAATAGTTTGATTGATTGATTGATTGAAAACACTGAGCAACATATATGTGAACACAAATGGCAAAGCAACACATGTGGACAGACAATAAAACAGTACTCGGCATATATTATTTCTCCTTCTCAAAAGCAACCGATATTATTGCAGTTTACCAAATAACTTACAGTAGTTGTGAAAGTCTACAGGACTCAGTTATACTTAGCGTTGAGCATCTGTAAACGAAATCGATTGGAGACGGGACTAAAATTACAGTTTTCCCTGAATTAATTCTCTTTTATTTGTCTCTTTGACCGTAAACTGGAAGTGAGCAAGCACATTTGCATCTTATTTGAGAGTCTGAAGTCTAAATGTGTTCAAAATAAGTGGCAGTGGAAAAAATACCGCCCCCCCCCACCCTCCACACACACACAATTCTTTTATGGTCCCTCTATATTGCGGATTTTGACGCGGCCCATCTCCCCCATCGCCCCTTCATTACATTGTAGTTTGACAGTGCTACACTCCCGCAGTGCTTAAGCATCAGACTATTTGTGCTGGGGTTTGCGAAATGTGAGCGGGAGGCTAAAATTGACAACTGTTAATGGAACAAAAGTACCGGACAGCGCAAAGATGGCAATACGATGGTTTCTTGCCGACACTCTCTTCCCTTCACTGGAACAGCTGTGGTTGCCCGAAGCGTTTGGCTCACACATCTCCGGCCTGTCATCCAGAGGTACATTAACTCACTCATCATGAAGGGCAAGTGTGTGCATGCAGTTAGCATGGAGTGGACCTCTACATACCCATTGCGCCATGTTCCTCTCAAAATAGATATTTCAGGGAAGAGGGTTGCGTTTGTCGTGAAGGAAAAAGGAAAAGAAGCCTATTTCTGGGTCCTTAAGTTTGTGTGGAAAGTGGTCAGCATTGGTAGGCTTCCCTGACACAACAAATAGTGACAGATATATGGCTTATCGGTAAAGCTTTGCCTGTCCTCACCGATGGACATCCTGCTTTGTAATTGGATTAATTTACCCTGCCATAGTAAACCACATCAACTGAAACCCACAGCAATTGTTTTGAAAGGGATTTTGGGGCAGTTTCAGAAGAAGCTTGTTTGTTTGTGTTACATTCCGCATTCCGACCCAACTGAAAAGTGAACAGGACGCTCTCTCTCACCCGAGCGCAAACACACGCAGCTGTGGCATGCAGTGCGCATGTGTTGTGTAAAATCTAGTCCAATTAGGATGTCTCCTCTTCGCCTTCTGCTAAGGACCTTACAAAGCCAATCCCTCTCTGACAAAGTCCTCTAGAGCAGCTCACCCGTTAAAACAGGAGCAGACAAACTTTTTCACTTTCCATCGGTTTAAATGCCATGCTGAAATGCACGACCCCACCCTTAATTTCACGTATAAGCTGTACAGTAACACATAACATCAACAATATTAACTGGATTCAAAAACATGATGTTGTTAATTCTAGGCACTGATTATGATCGTTTCCGAGGTTGAGCACATCTTTGGGGAAAGCCTTTGAGCATGATTCAATAATGCTGATAATCAACTTCAGGGCCCATGTACTAGTGCACTCTTTGTCCTCACTGGGCATACAATTCAATGTATTAGTTAAATGCCCAAGGTGCACTTGTTGGAAGACAGCCTCTTATTCATACTGTCATGTTTTTTCCATTCTTAGTCCCACTTTAATTGTGTACGAGCAATTAGACCTTGCTAGTCAGCTACTGTAGGCTACTGCAGTAGTAACATTACGAGACTTAACTTGTAGCCATGTTTCAAGTACTCCTGGCCCCAATAGCAGTAGAACCAAAGTGCAGAATATTTTAAAATAATTAACAAAAACGAACGAAATATCTACAACTGGATGAAAACAGGAAAAACAAAATAAATAAAAACGAGTTTTTTTTAAATTATTTTAAAGGGTAACTACCTGAAACGACACTTTGCATTTTTAAAACTAACTTTAATCATCGCGAAAATGTCCTTCATTTTCATCTCTACCAAGTAATATCATAAATGAGCTGTCGAGGTTCAAATGTATTTATTTGTGGATTACTGTAAAGTCGTACAGAAGAGCAAAGGTCCAACAGTCATTCAGGAATTGTGGTTTATATTGTTACACAATATCTTGCACTTGATTAAAGCCCTCTGTCAAGAAAATCTATACTAAAAAACTAATCGCTGGGCACACACAGACCAACAACCATTTGTGCTCACAATCACACTGAGGGACAATTTAGAGCATTCCATTAACCTGCCATGCATGTTTTTGAAATGTGGGAGGAAATCGGCGTTCCCGCAGACAGGTATGAAGAGAACATGCAAACTCCACGCAGGTGTCAAACGTTTCCCTCCTCCATCACACCTGATTGAAAATGCTCAGGATTGTTAGCAGGCTCATGCAGAGCTTGCTGATGAGTTGATCATTTGAAGATTGGAGTTTGACACCTGTGGTCCAAAGTAACAGTACTCTTACTTGAATCCAATTTTTGGCTACTCTACCCAAACCTGCATTTTGTTTGGACTTCTATCCATCCATCCATCCATCCATTTTCCGATCCGCTTTATCCTCACAAACGGTGCTGGAGCCGATCCCAGCCGTCTTCGGGCAGTAGGCAGGGGACAACCTGAACCGGTTGCCAGCCAATCGCAGGACACACTTAGGGACACTTCAGAGTGTTCAATCAGCCTGCCATGCATGTTTTTTGAATGTGGGAGGAAACCGGAGTACCCGGAGAAAACCCACGCAGGCCCGGCGAGAATATGCAAACTCCACACGGGGAGGCCGGAACTGGGATTGAACCCGGTATCTGTGCACTGTGAGGTCAACGCGCTAACCGCTGGACCACCCGTTTGGACTTCAAGTTGTCCTAAATTCTCCAAACTTCTCCTACTAGTGTTCAGTAATGTTATACATTAATGGTAGGCTTTAGTGTAAAAAGCATTGGTTGTAAGCCACGGTCGTTCTACGAGTGTGCTGAATTGTTTCACTAGTAAGGACAAAGAGCATACGAGGACGTTGATGGATGTGAGTGCTGAATTGGCTTTCCATAGAGCATGCTCTCCGTCCTCAGCAGTAAGACAATTCAGTGCAGCAGAAGAACGCCTTTTTTGAAAAATTCTAAAGGGTCAACAAGCTTGTCGGATCTACTAAAACAAAAGCATTTTCTATTTTGTAACGGACAGAAATGGGGACATTCAGAGTTTTGCCTCTCTCTCAGGGATTACGTGGAAACTCATCTCTCCTAAGTGGAGCTCCCTATGGAGGCCTACCAGGGACAAGCTATCATGGGAATAATGTGTTAGGGTTTTAATGGAATTATGGCAAAACTCTGCTTAAGTTTGTTTGATTTTCGAGCAAGAGTCTTGCGGTAACCCATAGGTGTTTGGAAATATAATCCGCCTTAAAAGGCATGGTGCTCCTCAACTGATAATGTAAAGACAAACCAGAGATAGTGGAACTCTATGCTTTCGGAATTCAGTAATTTGCTTTTATTTGCATCGGGGTGGAATCTGACAGTGTGAGGCGCATGGAAACATTCTGAAAAGGCAGAATCAAATAATAATTTCCTCCAAATATAAACGGGTTATATTGTACAGTCATGTCATAGGAAATGAGCTTTTGAGTTTGTGAAAGAGGGCCTTCTTAATTAAAATTGGACACACTCTCAGGTGGGTGAATAATTTAAATTCAAGTTACCAAATTGTCTGACCTTGTTACAGAGGGAACTCATTTGCCAAGCAACAATGTTTGCTGCCAGAAAATGCCCAATTTACATTCTTGAAACAGTTAATAAAAGCTCCCATGAATCGGACGCAAGAGCTGAGAACTCACACTTGTGTCAATAAAAGCCTACTGTTATGTAATATAAAGCTAGAGGAAAAGTTACTCATGTATCCTCATGGAAGAACAGCAGACTTACGCACCACAGCCCCGGGATTACAGAGCTGTCCACTCATGGCTAAGACACTCACAAACAGAGCAATATAGGTCGCTGATTTTAGAGTTTTGGTTTCAAGCCAGTGTTTTGCGGGGTTGACAACAATGATTGAGTTTAACGTGCCACTGGAGCATGGCACAAATAACATACACAACAAAATGAATGGGACACATTGGATATAGTCGTACAGGAAACCTCTGAATACGACCTTGAATCCATTTTTTTCACAGGCAAGCAATCACTGCAAAAGGCGCACGTTCCAGCCATCCATCTGAGCACATGCTGCAACGCATGGACCAAGAAGTCCTGCTTGCATGTTTTATTGCAAGCTGCCACAGGGACACAGACAGGAGCACTTAAAGTAACAGTTCCAATCATAACGTGAGAGTCGGGGAGAAGGTCATAGAGTTCAGCGTGTTTGACTTTCAGCTTACTACCACCTTATAAAACCAATTTATTTCTTGCACTCTTTTGTTACATTGGGTTCTGTTTATGTATTAAATATTTTACAATACCGTGCTATTTTACGTTCTTAAAAACATGTAACAAAAAGAATTATGATATTTTGGCGGGAGGCTGGAACGAATTCATGGAATTTCAATTCATTCCAATGGGGATAATTGATTTGATATATACTGTACTGGAAAAGAATGGCGTGTTGAATTGACTCAATTTTATTTCATCAAGTGGCTGCACAAAATGAAATCATCTGGATCCAGGTCCATCTTTGAAATAGACAATACATTTACTGGACGCAAAAACTTTTTTCGGTGTGCGAGTAAATGGTGCTTCTTCTGTGACACCATTCTTGTATTGGGTAGGATTGCGAAGGTGTAGCGAATTAAGTGTCCTTCTTGTTTCTTGACTCAAGAGACATTTTCAAATCTCAAGTGTAAAAAATAAGAAACAGTAAAATGACATAAACGGTCTGTACTCACAGTCTTCCTCTTTATTTTGCCCTCCAGGCTTCGACCTGATGCAGGCTATGTCATTGTGGGTTAGCCCTTAAAATTTGCCCTTGTACATAAAACTGTCGATGTGATATGTTAATGTAATGACACAATAAAAATGTGTGCATCCCCAACTATCTACTAACGGCCTATGCATTTCAATTAAAACGACTCACCCTGTGTGCACACAGATTAGAGTCACATTGTGCCTCTGATTGGCTGAGTGCCCATACAAGTGAATAGTCTCCTTTAACCCAACGGCTCTCTGTAGGAGAAGTGAATTTGTAACTCCTAAATCTCGATGTGTCATTGATGCAAAGGCCACTCATGAACCAAATATCGATCGTGATCATTCGGATCGGTAGATCCGGTCACACAAACCATAATAAGAGGTGCTATGGTCCAGCAGTGTCAGCATAATTGTGACCGGGGACCTTTGACAGACTGTTGAATTAGCTTGTCTGAGTAGAGCGGAGTCATTTGTGTGTCAACAGGGTCATGGAATATTGTCAGACAGCATTTAAAAAACAGTACACTGCTCACTGCAGAGAAGTCATTTGTGTTTGGCCATGTGTCTGCGCTCTAATTGACAGCGTCATTTGGGGGCTCAGTGATGAAGTGCTGCCTTCACGAAGGAAAATCAATTGCATCATGGGGGGGGGGGTATTGTTAATGGGTACGGAAGCCTGGAGCTGCCAATATGGAGTAAAAATATTTTGACTGGCAACTACGTACAAACGTAATCGCACATACCCGCAAATACGTACTTGGAGGCTCCATTTGTAGCACGATCTCATCATGCCAGCGGGTAGTGACTTGTGCATGCTGGAGTCATTGTTTTTTTTTTTTAACATTTAGCCTACATTATACCAGTACATTCAATATGTTTAAATGTAACCTTTGTTAATTTGTAATTTTAATGGTTTTTATTATAGACGCAGTGAATGATTTACGTTTGGCATTTTTGCAAGTACGCTTGAACGTACTCGCGAGTCAGTTTGAATGTATTTACCAGTCAAAATATTTTTACTCCATATTGGCAGCGTCAGTTGGCATGTTGATTGACTGGTTAGCACGTTGGCCTCACGGTGTGGGGTTCGATTCCGGCTCCGACCTTCCTGTGTGGAGTTTGTGTGTTCTCCCTGTGCCTGTGTGGGTTTTCTCTGGGTAATCCAGTTTCCTCCCATATTCCAAAAACAAGCATGGCAGGCTAATGGCACACTCAAAATTGTCCCGAGGTGTGAGTGTGAGCGTGGATGGTTGTTCATTTATGTGTGCCCTGCGATTGGCTGGCAACCACTTCAGGGTGTACCTCGCCTACTGCCCAATGACAGCTGGGATTGGCTCCAGCACGACCGCGACCCTCGTGAGGAAAGGCAGAATCGAATGATGGATGGATGGATGGATGGATGGATGGATGGATGAATTGGCAGCGTCACACTTCCAGGGACATTATGGAGCATTGACTTTTTTATGTCTTGTTGATGGATGGATGGATGTCTACACTTTAAAAATGGTGTATTGACTTTACTCAGTTTTGTTTTGTCAAGTGGTTACACGAAATAAACTCATGTGGACCCAGGTACATTTAGAATAAGTAGAATTTGAAATCGCCTCCGAGTGTCAAGTAGAATATCGTCGTCGTCTCATCTACTTGATAAATATATTAAATCCAGATGATTCTATTGTGTGCATTCACTTGAAATTGAGTACATTTCTGGTATGGATGGGTGGATGGTTAGATGAATAGCTGCTTGAGATAAACTGCTTTTGTTTATGAAATCTTATGGAAGTCCTTGGATTTGATATTCATGTTGGAGTTGATAGTGAATATTTTCAGCAGCAGCCTTGATTCGTAAACCTTTGTAAATCATCTCACATGACTGTATTCTCCCGATTCACAGCACAAGCGCCACACTGTACTGCCACATATTTCTCTCATGCGTCTCATTCTTTCACACTGTTATCAAACTTTCTCTTCTCCTGCTTGTGTCTGGGCGGAAATCAAAGTGCATTAAACATTAAATATGCTGTCAAGAGGCACAAGTCTCTCCATGCTGCTGATGTTGGGGAAAGTAGGACAGCGAGGAATACGAGGTATAGATAGAGGAGGAGGAGAATGGACACATGTAAGCAACGTATGCAGGTCAGCACTCCGCGACAGGCTGTATGAATACATGCTTTTCACACTTCCATCAAACATGCTCCAGTGAGAAATTGCTGCTAGAGTTCTGAAGATATTGAAATTCATTCGGTACAATTTCTAGATCTGTGGTTGCTGTGATTTCTTTTTTTTTTTTTTTTCCCCCAATTTTTATTTTGAATCCCTACATTTGGAAAGGGATACCTGTACTTTCTACTCTCTACTTTGTCAAAATATGCTTGTTACATTTTTTTTAACGTCAGCAGATGATGACATGATAAATAAACAAGAAACAGTGAAACAAGAAATAGAGATGGGTCAAGTCAACCACAGTTTAGCTCTTGATTCATTGGCTGGTGTCACTCATTCTCATTCACATTTCTTCTTGAAAGTTAAGTTCATTACCTCTTTTGAATTTAAAATGATGGTACATTTCCAAAAAAATAACATTTATAAATATTTCATATAACATTTCATGTTGTAGTACCACCCCATTACAAATAAGTCATTCGACCAACGTAGCAGTCGAGGCTAATGTTGACTTCTTTGCAATGCTAATGCTGGCATAGTATTGCTGGCGCTGATGTTGTGTTGAAACTGGGCAACAGTGAACGATTATTTCTACTTTTACAAAAAAAAAAAAAAAAATTCTGCTTGTAACTTCTGAGTATGCATGTTCTTAACGCAATTCACAGAGCCCTGCAAAGCATTGTGCAAATCGTCAGGTAACAGAACCCTCCCACTGTGCCCTCAACCCCAAAATGACTACCCAACAGCAAAGCCCGGCATTTTTATAAAGTAATACCCCGTATTTGCTGGAGAACACATATTGCTGTTTTGTTTTGTTGTGTTTTTTGTTTGTTTCGTTTTGCTTCTAATCTGGCCAAAGCTTGAAGTGAGTTAAGGAGCTTTATTTTGAAAACAGTCCTTTGCCACCATCTTATTGCAACTATAGGCAACAGCACAATACAAACTTTTCTATCCCGGCGTGTTTTTTTTTTTTAATTAGCTGCGAGGTTTCCTGTTATTGCCTAATATGCCACAAGATTACGGCAATGCACCCATTTTGTATTAGACAGGGCTTTGGCCTGAGCACAAACAATGGAAAACCCCACCTCTTCCTCAGTCAGCTGTGATTTCCTACCCAATGAAGAAAGGCAATCACATTAAAAAAGAAAAAAAAGATGGAAATTTGCTTGTTTCCAGTTTTGTCCCTGAATCAGACATAAAATATCTGCCTTGTGCATACTTTCTTCTTTTAGTATTCTGAGTTCTCTTCAGAAAAAAACTCTCCATGATCTTTTCTTGCTGTCCAGCTGTTCAACAACAACGGCAAGTTCAAATGCAGGCCCAGGGAGAGAGTGACAGAGTGATTGACTCAGCGGAAAGGTTAAAGCACACGTCTCCCTCTCTTCTGTTACCATGCAGAGTAGAGAGATGAAGCAGTCCCCTGCTGGCCACCCTGGCAAATTCAAAGTCAAGTTTGCTTTGAGGGCCTCCACACAAGAAAGCAGAGTACAAGCTAGCTGCCGCAAGATCAATATCCACAAATCCCTTTCGACTTATGTTCAATGCTGAGATCTCGACTAGCACACTACATTCTCCTTAACTATTCTTTTCCCTTCTTTTCCCCAAAAGTATCATAAAAACTGTTGTGATCTGTATTTCAATAAAAAAACTATCACTGTGTAATATTGTACTTTATAAAAATATACATTAGTGTCAGAATAGAAAGTAGAAGCAATTTTTGCATCCATTCAACGGACATTGTGTTGCTCCTTCAGGTGTGCATGCCTTGGCCGCCAGGAGGCAGTATAATACAGACCCATAGGAGACGAGTTTCACCACTGACTCAATAAACGACTGTAATATTGGTGATTTTTCAATCTGTATGCCTGCGAGGATTGCTTGTGTTCAAATATTTTTGTATTTGTGTTGAAATATCCATTGCTTAGTGTTATAAGACCCGTCGATGTGCTTTGCATCGTTTGTTAGCATTTAGCTAAACAGACTGAAATAAGGCAACGCTATGCGGTTGTTTTAAATACACAACGTGTAATTAAGGGCTCATACTTTCCGGAATGATAATCTAACAAAGATATTTGCAAGAATAAAAAATATTTGATGCACTTTATTGCTATGTATGTTTCGTCAATGCATTCATTTTTACTTTGTATTTATACAGCCTGATTTTTGCTGCTGTAACACCCAAATTGCCCATCATTAAAGACTTATTTTATCTTACCTAATCGTATCTTGTAAATAAAAGGTTTTTATTTGGTAATAACATTGCAGGGACAGGGTTGTATGACTTCAAGTTTTACTCGTTAAGAAACATGCTAAGCGAGCTTTTGTTCCAGTGTAACATCCTGTTAATTTGTGGATATTAAATGATAGAAAACGTGCTAAAAGTGGTTCAAAAGCAACAAAAAGGCATGCAGAGCTGTCTGACAATCCTCTCAGGGTCCCCAGTAGCTTTTGGGACATTACGCAGTCCTGTGAGTTATCATTCATCTAAAACGTGCCTGTTTGATGTGACATGTTTCGCAACAATTCAGTGTTTCCCCCAGGCTTTGGAAAAATGCAGCATCTTCATATCCTGAGGGCTTTGATTTTTTATTTTTTTTTTTTGATAGGAATATATTCTAAAAAAAATTTGAAATCGTCTCCGAGTGTGGGGTTTCAAAATTGAAATCTCCTCACCTAACTCCGTTGTACAGTATAAAATGATGCCTTAAAAAAAGGTAATACTGCTGAGTCTTGACTTACACTGTCATAGGTACAGTATATTGATTTGATGATATGTTAATTGTTTTGTGGTGGTGTCAAACCTCACTGCATCGTCCAGATAGATGCGGACATTTTCATGTAACAAAATCAACCTAAACATGATAAATACATAGCAATAAAGTGCAATACTATGGAGAACTGTTTGAGCATGCATTGATATCCTTTATGTCCCTTTTATGGTCCATGTACTTGTACTAGTCCTGACTAGTAAGACAGGTCGGTGCGCGATTAAATCGACTATGTCTTACTTGTAACTACTCGATCCACTTTTGGCCTGCTCGTAAGCAGTCCAATCTTATGAGCAATGACTGTGTTGCACAAGTAGCACTATAAGTTCCAACTAGTGGACCCTACTAGTAGCACCAAAATTCTCACTAGTTACATGTATGTCAAGATTGTCCTACTCAGAGCTATCGACTAAAATCTTTTTTTTTTTTTTACTTGGAGCACATTGTCCCCCTCACCTGAAATGTTACGGGTGCAAGTGGCAAACATGAATCATAAAGTAAATATTCACATTTTCACCCATTTTCACAAAATTACTGATTTAAAAAAAATCTCTACATTTATTGGTCACACATGCATGAGCAGATGAAGAATTTAAATACACTGTCTCACATTTTAAAGGTAAAAGGTTACCATTTAAGTGCAGTCTGGCACTTTTGTCCTACTACTGTGCAGAATACTAGCACATGGACCTTAAACTTTTTCTTTACTGACTTAATTGTTTTTTTAGAGGGTTACTAGTTGTCAAACAAGGTCTGTAAAGAGCAACATCCACTTTTGTTTAGTTTAGTTTCTATTGGGTGTTGGGGGTGGGAGTCCGAATAGATGAATGAAATTTCAAATCATTGAAAAGGGGAAAATTGATTAAATAAACAAGTAAACTCTATGTTTGATCATTCCAGATGTTCGTATCACAAAGCAAGTGCAGAGTACTTTCTGGTAAGGATGCCAAATACGATAATGTTGCTTAATCCTCTAACTACAACATGACAGTAACTTCCTCCAAAGTTTGACACGTAGGATCAATTGCAATGCGAAACAGTGTTTCCCCCCCCGAAAAAGTTCCATGGATTGACCATGGCTCATCTCATTGTGTCATTAGTAACGTCTAATGGATTCTACTGACTGCTCATAATAACAGATGAGTGGTGTTTTTTTCCTGCAATATCAGCCATCTGCCTACCGCCAAGTCCAGGATCGATCCCAGTTTGCACCATATTGACTCTCTTCTGTGTTGAGTGGCTCAACAAGAAGTGACGAGACTGTTGTAACGGATACTGAATATGGCTGTGTGCACAAAAACATTGCTTTCCAGCATGACAGCAAATATCGTGGTCCTTTAAAAGAAATAAATAAAATTAGCTAGTTTTTAGTGGGTTTCCATGAATGAGTGTTGGCAAAGAGGACGCAAACCTTTCATGCAGCCAAGTTGAAATCCCAGACAAACAATCATTCAATATTTTCCCACGTTGTTGACTTTTTCTCCATTCTTTGTTAATATTGATGAAACGAGATCTTGGTTTTAATTAGGAAGGGGGAAGTACCGATACCAGGCATCTGTATCGGTCGGATACGGATGCCTGGTATAGATACTGAAAGTTTTTTTTTTTTTTTTTTAAACATCATATAAGTTCTCCTCACCAGTAGTTAGCGCTAGTGACACATTGGCAAATCATCATACACGTCAGAAAAATTGGTATTTGATCACATTTATCTGTCATTGTGTGATTTGAAATTTCATTTATCATAAGTAAACTGGAAAAATGGTGTGTTAAATTGGCTCCATTTTATTTCGTCAAGTGGTTGCATGGAAAAAAAACCACTCTTGATCCAGATACATTTTTTAAGTAGGCTATATATCTATTTTCTATTGTGTGCAGCCACTTGACAAAATATACCTGTAAGGGTAAATTCTATGCAACATTTTTTTTCAGTGTACTTTTGATATTGGTACTCTGTACTGTGTGTACTAAAGAGTTAATATATGTATAATGTGTATAAGTCCGAGAAAAAAAATTGTGTCAAACATCCGTAGTTTTCACTTAACCTTTACATACAGTTTGGGTCAAATTTGAGCAGTTGACTTTTCCTAAACTGACCCAGAATATAACAAAATGATAATCGGCTATTGTGTATCGTGAGGCTGTATCCGGGTCAAATTTCACCTGTGTCAACTAAAATGGAGTTAAGATTTACCAGAATTTCTTCAATAAATCCAAGTTATGTATAGCTGCATTTAACAGGACAGTGTTTGGAAACAGTCATTGGAACTGTCTATGTAACCACCACATTTGCAAAGCAAATTCCAACAAAATCATGCACCTGTTGCTCCTTGAAAGGTCATGGAATCTCAAAGCAGTAAAACAACATCAAAATGGGCATACTGTACATAAACTGCCGAAACATTGATTAAGGATTAATTGTCCATTGACTAATGTCAGACAAGCAAAGAAAACATTGGATGTCAATATGTCATCTGCATTAAGTACAGCTGGAAATCCCAACTGAATGTATGATTCACCTTTTTGTAGTGTGTGTTTTTTAAAATGTATTTATTTATTTATTTATTTATTTAGGGAGGGCATGTTCAAATTCTGTTTCTGTCGGTACTCAAGATTTTGACATTGACAATAATTCAATCTTTTAGATTGTCCACCTCGAACCCCCCCACCCCAACCCCCCCCCTACACACACACACACACACAAACACACACACACACACCCACACAAGCATGCGCGCACACACACACACGTATCCCCGATTTAGTCAATATCATTCAAAAGTCATTTTTACTGAGACTTGAGTGAAACATTAACTTCAAGTCTAGTGTCTCGTCTTTATGGGGGGCTTCCTACCCTCAACTTGAAAGTCATGCAATTCTTTGTCGATGTTGGTCAGAATCTGCAGCTGGCTAACAACCGAACTCGCACGTTATTGTGTCACAACGCAAATATTTGTCACAGATTCACCATCGATGCTGTTTTCCTTCAGCCACACACTAAACAAGCATTAAGTACATTATTTCCCATGATGCTTTGGTGAGGAATAATAGGGATGATCATGAGTCTATACAGTTCCTTTAGTTTGCAAACTTGCTCTTCAATGCCCTTACGTTCTGTTCATTATCCAAACACACGTACTATGTTCCGGGCCAACATTTGGTGCTTGGGTCAGGGTTTTGTATGTATGGACTGTCATTGTTGTGCTATTTGACTATTTCACTGTCAAAGACCAACGGGGGCATGCTTCTGCAGGAACCTACACAAATGTGGTGGTTACATAGACAGTTCTCACGATTGTTTCAAACTCCCTTGTGAAAAACATACATGACTAGGACTCTTTTGCTGTTCTGAGATCACCCAAAAGGGACCTCTAAAGGTGCATTATTCTGCGGGAACCTTTGCGAATGTGGTGGAAACACAGACAGTTCTCTGCACTGTTTCATGCCATCTCTTGACAGCCTCCCATTTAAACACATTCATGCATGTAGTTACAGTTATAAGATTCTAACCATTGCCAGATTTCCTCTTTTTTTTCAATTTAACACACACATAGTAGTTAATTTGGCCCAGAAAAGCCTCGGTGTACACAAACTTTGTATTACAATATTTTTCATTTTTGTGTATTATGAGTCACTTTCAGAAGAGTAACGAAATTTTAAACTGAAAGAATGAGATTTCAGGAATTTAATTGCTGTCAAATGTCGAAGCGGATCAAATTTGTCCCGAGCAGTATGTTAAGGTTTTAATTGTGATGGCTTAGGCAAGCCGGAGAAAATGTACGAGGCCTTGCTCTAGCTGCTGCAGAGGACATAAATAATATGTAGCTGTTGTTACACACGAATGTAGTCGATTGTTGATGCCAGTCAAGTCTTATGCTGCCAGTGCATGTCAATCCGTACACGGCCACATCCCTCGCACACCCTTGTCACGACCATCGGTTCCTGTCTACAGGGACACACACTGCTGCAACATGGTCAAGTGGACTCATTATTGATGCTGGGATGGTGCCGCTGCTTGTGAAAAGGGTGGGAATGCCGCGCGCGGGGGATTGGCGAGCATACACACGCGCACACATTTAAAAATAGTCGACTGGAAAGATAAGAACTGTGACATTCTTCATAGATAAATCCGACATGCGTGCAGGGTGTGTGTGTGTGTGTGCGTGTGTGCGTGTGTGCGTGTGTGTGTGTGTGTGTG
>NW_017805824.1:4736317-4770159 GCF_001891065.2 Hippocampus comes
GTGTGTGCGTGTGTGTGTGTGTGTGTGTGTGTGTGTGTGTGTGTGTGTGTGTGTGTGTGTGTGCGTGTGTACGTGTGTGCGTGCGTGTGCGTGCGTGCGTGGGTGTGCGCAACCCGCAGTAAATGGAAGAGCGACGCGGGGCCAATGCAGCGGCAACACACGCCCCTCACACACACAGAATCGCGCGCGCGAGCACAGTTTCACGCACATGCATATACCCGCGCGCACATTTTCACGCTCTTCCAATCTGCACACAAAAGTCAATGCGTCGCGGGACCAATGTGAAAGCGCAAATAAGTCAAATTGCGTGTCGTGAGACACGTTTGGCGGCTGTCTGTAATAACACGTGCGTGATTCAATGAGTGTTTAAATAACACACACATGGATCAGGTGGGTGCATTTTGGGGCGTAGGGCGGTGGGGGGGATCGCTGGCGGGGTGGGGGCTATTCCGCTTCTACTTACGCACTGCCTCCTTTTTGGGGTCTAGGGCATTGGCATTCTGCTGGATCTGGCCTATTTTGTTCTGGAGCCCCCAGACCCGCTGGTTGGTGCTGACGATGTCGTTCTCCAGCTCTTGGAACAAGGAGCAGGCGTGCCGGGCCAGGTCGGACAGCTGTCGCAAGGTCCGGGACAGAATCACGTTAGTGATGGCGCACAGGTCCTCGAAGAGCAGACCTTCATCGTTTGGAATCTGGTGCCTGCACAGAAGCGGCGGCTCCACAATCCTTTTGGCGAAAGGCATTTTGCACGCCCCAAACGAGACTTGAAAAGCAAATGTAAATTCCCAGCGTCTAGAAAAGGTGGAAAGAGGGACAACATCCAAACAAATATATCCAAAACGCGCAGCCTGACGAGGTTCAGGTCGACCACGCGTTATTCCCGAGCGGCAATCCAAAGTTCTCCTTGAGATCCTCCATGCTGCTGCCGCCGCCGCTGCTGCTGCTGCTTCTGCTGGCCTACTATGGGCATCACTCACACTCCCGCTCACGCGTAGACACACGCACACTCACATGCAGTCAGGACACGGCTAAGCTCAGGAGCTCAGGTCAGTGGTGTGAGAGGAGGTGCAGGAGGAGGAGGGAGGAGGATGCGTGTCGCCTCTGCGATCACGGACGGGCTCGCCTCCGCGCAACGTCAAGACAGAAAAACGAACACCGGAAAACACACGGGGGATTTTCAAAATAAGAGAATATGCGGAAATGCTTTTTAACCTTTCGTCAGGTAATAAACCACTCCCGATCCTAACATTTCTTTCTTGATGCACATGTCGCTGGTTTCCGGGCAAGCGTTCCACTTCCGGTGATATCTGCATTGTTTCTATGTAGTGTCATGCTTGAGGGGATGGCAGGACGTGGGCAAGACCACCTTACACAAGATCCAACTGCTTTGAAAGGTATTCCTCAGTTTGTATCGACCATATTTTTACATCAAATACCATCTCAAAAAGAAGACCCCCAGTACCACTACAATGACCAACTTTAGGATACTGCAGCATAGTAGGCCCAAGGTGTCTTCAGAAGCCAAGCAGAGGTTTTGTTCCTATAAAGTATGTAAATGTAATTGTAAGCCACTGTGACATAGTGCAAAGTTTGAACATTAACACTGGACTCGCTGTAAATTGATTCAATTTTTTATATATATATATATATATATATATAGCCTCCATAAAAGTGATACAAATGATTTTACTTACCTGTATGTTTAAAAATACAGCACTCGAAAAGATCAAATGCTAATGTATTGCAATACACTGAAAACATTTTTTGTTTAATTTTTTTTCAGATGGATTTTGTCAAGTGGTTGCATGAAATGAAGTCATCTGGATCCATATACATTTTTAAGTGGACTACACACCTACTTACAGAGATTTTTATGTTGTTCAACCAGTTGACAAAATAAAATTGAGTAAATTCAACACACCATTTTTTTCAGTGTATTTTTTTCAAACATTTTCAAATGGTCTACATATCTTTTTGCAAAGAAACAGAAAGATGCAAAGCGATTTTGACAACATTTACTTTGTTTAAAAATATTCTAAAACAATTGAATGTAGGTCAAGATGAGCGAAGATTATTGTAAAGTAATGTATTTAAGGAAAAACAGCCTCTCTCTCAACTTTATGACGTAAAGGACAATATTCGTTCATGACACCTTCAATCAAATCAAAATGTCAACATTTTTCTGTAACAGTTTTTCTTCTTTTCACTGTGGCCCTAATCCTCCTTCATAATGTTTAATTGAATGTTTTTCATATGTCGTGCCAGCCATTAAGCAAGCTGTGTACAGTATTTGGACAGCACTGAATTAGCTCAAGTATGAATCCCAAAGCAAACATGTTGTACATACGACTGTAAACAAAGCTGGTGAATTTAATCACAAATGCACTTTACTGTATCTTGCAGAGGAGTTGAACAACATAAGGGGCCATCTGGTAAACAATGTGCAGTGACCACATTTTGCTGAATGTGTGGTCCAAGCGTTAAGCCGGCCTGTTGTCTCGTTCATTCACCATGATTCCCATATAGCCACCAGGCTCAGTCAGTATAGAGACGTCTGCACTAAATCTGCTGTTGTGGCAAGTTTGAAGGGTTGACCAACAGCGGGATTGACGGGTAACCGCTACAGGCGCCTCACTCAGAGATGACAGCGCCTAACCGAATGGTATACAGCAAAGTCGAGCTGGCAAAAGCACTCATATGATTTGCCTAATACCCTTAGGACGAGTCATTTTTTAAATTATTAAATAAAACCACAGCAAATTTAACAAACAAGAACTGAAAATCTATGTAGAAAAAAAATAATTGCTTTTTTTCATTGATATCATGACCAAAAAAAAAAAAATGACAAAGGCAATTATGTTACTATGCTACCATGTTAGACTCCTATAAAAGTAGATGCATTGATACAATGCTATTAGATAAAAATAGAAAAGTACAAACTGAAATGTACCCAAGTATCCATCCATCCATTTTAACACCGCTTATCCTGAACAGGGTCGTAGGAATTATTGTAGCCTATCCCAGCTGATTTTGGGCAAACGGCGGAATGACCCCTGAACTGGTGGCCAGACAGTCACAGGACACATATAGAGACAAACAACCATACACATCCACATCCACATCGTCACTGAGTGGGAACCGATCCCACGCTGCCCGCACACAAGTCAGACTAGTGTACCACTACACCATAAGCTACTTATCTAAGTAGAAAAGTAAAAATGCCTCTTTACTGTCAATAATTTACAATAAACATTCAATAACTTGGCAAGGGACAATGAAGAAAAAAACAACACTTCCCTTTTATTATTAACTTGCCTCTGGTCGTTGAGAATAAAAAAATATATATTGGACGCGCTGTCAAAACAATGTGCTCCCACAGCTTTGCTAACGTTGTGAAACGACTGACAAGAAAATGCTAAATTAGCTAATGATAACAACCGAAAAACACCTTATGTGGGTGAATTTTTGAATGGCAGATGTGTTGGGGGATTTTTTTTTCATATAAAATATGTGCTTTGACTCAATAAAGGTTAGAAAACCCTATCCGAGTACGTTTAGACAGACATATTTGTGTTTTCCAGCGTTCATTTGCTATATTGTCTCTATTCGTTTGCTTTTTGGCCAATTTAAGTGGAAAAGGTGCGACATTATATTAAGAATGCATCTCCAACTACAACCAAAAGAGGACGCTGTTTGCTTATGACAGTGTTTCTGTGAAGTAGAACTGGTCGTATTTTATGAAAACAAGTAGAGTTCTTAAAAGGAACCCCGACATTAACTTAAGTCAATGGCATTCTAAAATATAAAGAAAAGGAGAATAGGTGTAATGTACTCAATGCTATTGTTGTGCTGTTACATTTTTCATGGTAGGAAATGACTGTTAAATAATCTTTTGGTGCTGGTAATGAATGACAATAATAAATACAG
This sequence comes from Hippocampus comes, assembly GCF_001891065.2. Lineage (NCBI taxonomy): Eukaryota > Metazoa > Chordata > Actinopteri > Syngnathiformes > Syngnathidae > Hippocampus > Hippocampus comes. The sequence continues at coordinate 4,740,245 of NW_017805824.1, forward strand.
TACAGCACTACCCTTTGCTGCTCTGTTATCAACATGTAAGGCCCAACAGGTGACTTGCTGTTTATGATGCTATGAAATTCACTGCGAGCTGATAAGGAATTGCACTGTTCTATTATTTCCTCTTGTTTCTTGACATCACAGGGACACGGTGATCAAATACGAATTTTTCAAGAAGGAGACAAATAAAAATAATCGCATTGAAATGTAGCTATATAAGGGAAAAAAATGATTTGATCATGTCTCTTTCTGATATTAATAAGCAATTGTATCACTTTGGTTTCAGTGCCACACTCTATAATGGCTGAAAACATATGGGGGGTGAAGAAAAACTTGAATTTAGGCTTACCCATGGTCTGAGATATTATAATAAAAGCTCTTAGAATTTTACTTGAATGATGAAAGACAAAATCAGAGTCTAATTACTATAAAATACAGTGATTTGTGAATCATGTTAAACCTATATTTTATTGAATACAATACAAAGACAAGATAGTTAATGTTAAAACTGGTAAACTTTATTGTTTTTAGCAAATAATCATCAACTTAGAATTTTACGGCTGCGACACTTTCCAAAAAAGGTGAGACAGGGTCATGTTTACCATTGTCTTGCATCACCTTTTCTTTTAACAACATTCAATTAATGTTTGAGAACTGAGAAGACTCATTGTTGAAGCTTTGTAGGCGGAATTCTTTCCCATTCTTGCTTGATGTACAGCTTCAGCTGTTCAACAGTCCGGGTTCTCTGTTATCATATTTTACGCTTCATAACATGCCACAAATTTTCAATTCGTGTCTGGACTGCAGGCAGGCCACTCTAGTACCCATACTCCTTCATGACAAGCCACACTGTTGTAACATTTGCAGAATGTGGTAGGTGATGAAATCCCTAAATTCCTTGCCGTTGTACATTGAGGAACATTGTGCTCAAGCTGCTTGACTATTATCTCACGCAGTACTTAACAAGAGGTGAACCTCACCCTATCTTTGCTTGTGAATGACTGAGCTATTCAAGGGAAGCTCCTTTTATACAATCAAGGCATCCACTTGTTCCCAGTTAGTTTGTTCACCTGTGGGATGTTCCATACAGGTGTTTAATGAGCATTCCTCAACTTTCTCCGTCTTTTTTTTTGCCTCATTTCCGAGCTTTTTTGGAATGTGTCGCAGCCATAAAATTCCAAGTTAAAGATTATATGCTAAAAACAATAAAGTCGATCAGTTCGAACATTAAATATTATGTCTTAGTTGTGAATTCAATTAAATATAGGTTGAACATGATTTGCAAATAACTGTGTTTTGTATTTTGTTTAACACAATGTTCCAACTTCACTGGAATTGATTTGTACATAATGTTCAAGTAGCTTAAACCTTTTAACCCAGTACATCTGTTCAGTTGTATTTAAAAAGTACAATATATTTACCTCAAATCTCAACTGTTTCATGTAAAACATTTATTTAGATACGATTTTGATCTAAGTTTTATTTTATTTTGTCATGGGAGGAGGGCAGGAAATGCCCTCCAATTGTGGAATGACCTCTACGCAGTTCTCAACATGCAGTACATGCCGGCTTCTCACTAACCACAGGTTGTCATTGTGAGGCGCCAGGGCAGCTACTTTAAACATGCTCATTCATAAATTGTGTCAAACTCATTTTACAGCGTCCGAGGAATGTCTATTATTTCGTTTTCAAGCACCAGCTCAGTGGTCGCTGGAATGAACCACGCTATCTATTAACATAAACTCAGATACACCCTCAGTTATGACTCTGTCCAAAGGCCAAGGCAGTGCAGAAGATTATGGAAAGTGTATAAGAGTGTTCAGTGTCCTTCCTTCTCAGAGTGTGATTGTGTGTGAGTCTCAGCATGTCAGGAAAGATTTTCCTTTGCGCGCTGGCTTTCTGTTTTTCTCTTTCTTCTCAGTCGCTAGTGGAGAATGAGGCACAGGACTTCCTGCGAAAGTTTGATGAGGAGGCCAGTGAGCGTATGTACCAGTACTCACTGGCATCATGGGCCTACAACACCAACATCACAAAGGAGAACTCAGAGAAATTGGTGAGAATTTGGAGTCTTTTTTTTTTCTTCAAATCAGCCTCTAGACCGTGTGGATGGCATATTTAATGCGTTTGTTTTCATGTCTCTAGTCAGAACAGGGTCAAATGTGGGGCAAGTTCTACACCGAAAGGTCAGAGCAGGCTCAGAAATTCCCCATTAAGGAAATCAAGGATCCTCAGATCAAATTGCAGCTCATCACACTACAAGACAAAGGTGCTGGTGCTCTGTCACAGGATAAAGCTTCACACGTAAGACTCACGGTTCAGTTCCATTTGTTAAAATTCTCTCGTCTATTCAAAAGCTGTCTTCCCTCTTACTGTGTTTTCAAGATCTCACCAAGTTCCCCTTTTTTTTCTTGCAAATCTGCCTGCAGCTGAGCAAGATCATGAGTGACATGAGTACAATCTACAGCACAGCAACTGTGTGCATGATGGACGACCCGCTTAACTGTCAGACTTTGGAGCCAGGTACACGCTGTTAATAAGCTAACAGGCGCTTATGGAGTGGGGCAGTTTATAATTAACACGCAAAGGATGTATACTTGTCTTTTTTTTTTTTTTTTTTTTTAATTGTTAGGATTATGACCGAAAGCAAACTGCAATACTGAACAAAAGATTTGCTTTAATCTGACCAATTGTGCTTTGAAAGGTGTTTTCCTTTGTTGATAAAGTAGTTTAATGTTCCATCGGAATGGCCGCTGCTTGCACAGTTTTTTTGCGGTTGCCTTTTTACAAGTAAAGTCAATTTTATTTGTGCTGCGCCAATTCAAAACAGAATTTATCTCAAAGCATTTCACACACTGAGTAGGTCAACACCCCCACTCCTCATATGTTCAAGAAAACCCCACATGAGGAAGCACTTGGCAAAGAAAAACTTGCACTGTGCAAATCTAGATTTATATGGCTGATCTGATCTAGACTTTTGTGCCATCTGACTTTGAATTTGAATTTAAGATGCAGCATTTCGTGGTTAAAATAGAATTTTTAACCATGAAAATATTCAGCGTAAACAAAAAAATAGAATCTAGTTGCAAAGATATATCTTGTGGGATTTTTGTGCCATCTGAATTTAAATTTAAAATGTTGAATTCCTCACATATTTGAAAAAAATGAAAAAGTCTGAAATTTGATCGTAAAAAAGTATTTACCGTCCAAGTTTTGTATCTGTATTTTTTACCATCATTAAAAAAAAAAAAGATTCTTTTTGTATGGTTAAAAAAAAATGCTAAAGAAATTAAGTGGATCTAAAAAACTGCTAGAAATCTTACTTGGTTGTGTTGAAATGAATAGACCGAACAGAGAAAACTGTATCGAAGCGTTAAGCACCATGGGGAGGAATGAGACAACAATGGGCACAACTACAGACGTATTAACAACAGTGATAATCACATGATGACTGCAAGAAAACGATAAAGGTACATTGTGTGCACTGCACTGTATGAGCACCAAAAATAAGACCTCTGCATCTAACCCATCGCAGAAGTAAACACTGTTTCACAACACTGTCTACCAAAAAATACTCATGGGAATCAAACTCAGAAACCATTCATCCGCATTCCGAGTGACCGAGGGGTCTAACGATTACCATCAATTATCTGTGCCAAAAATCACATGAGAAGATTCTGAATTTCATTCTTAACGAAAAGGCGTCCATTAAAGCCAAACTTCGACTGTCATAGTTTTTGGGATTAGCCAATACTTTAGGGGAGTTTCAGTTTGCTGACTAAGTTGTGCTGTTTTTTTACAGTCCTGGAACACGTGATGGCCACCAGCCGCAACTATTCGGAGCTTCTGCACGTGTGGGAGGGTTGGAGGAGGGAGGTGGGGAAGAGGATGAGGCCGCTCTATGAAGACTATGTGCTTCTGAAGAACGAAGCTGCAAAACTGAATGGTGATCCCACTCATTGTCTCGTAATGCTTCTTCTGTTTTCGGAGAAATTTTCATCACTGGCCTTTCAAAGTTAATTGGAAATATCAGGATTCTATATTAACATTGGCCCGCTGGCCCAGGGCTACTACTTTAGTTCACTGACGCTGGCCTGACTAAGCCAGTACAAATTTCATAACTATATGATGAAGTTAACTTGTTTGTTGCTTTTTCAATCTTTTAATATTCAGGATATTTTGTTTTATACACTTCAATTGATGAATCATAATTGATCTTTTTACCGCAAAGTGCGCAATTTTATGCTATTCAGGTTAATACCCATAGTGCCATAAAATAACCTCTTACGGTATTTTTATAGATTTTTTTAAAATTTTCTCCTTTAATCGATGCACTTGAAGGGTTTGAGGACTATGGCGCTTACTGGAGATATAACTATGAGACTATTGATGAGGAAAGTCCATACGATTATACCAGGGATCAGCTGATGGAAGATGTACGCTCCATCTATAAACAGGTACGTCTGTATAGTGTCTTGGAAGGAAGAGAGAATGTCCATTATGTGTGCCTGGATACAAATAGCAAGATGTCTTCCCACAGATCCTGCCCTTATACAAGGAGCTACATGCCTACGTGAGGGCTAAGCTGATGAAAGTACACAAAGGGCATATTGATGAACAAGGACCTCTGCCAGCGCATCTCTTGGGTACAGTTTTATTATTTTTCAGATTGTGGTTGCCTCCAAGTAATCAGTAGCTCTGAATTTACATTCCATATTTTTTCTTTGGTTTTGGATATTGGATGATTTTTTTGTCCTTTTGTTTCCATGTGATTATACTAGGCGACATGTGGGGAAGATTCTGGACTAACTTGTATCCTCTGTCAATGCCCTACCAGGGTGAGATTGATGTCAGCAAAACAATGGTGGAAAAGGTGCAGTAAAACAGAGTCTGTTTACTCTTCCATTCACTTCAACATAGTTGCCATGAGATAGCAGAAAAGCATGAAATGAAGCTCCTCAACCCACTGCAATGTAGTTCCTTGGCACCAAGATACTACAAAATAGTGCCAAAGCAATACCTTTACATTAGACAGGACTTTGGCATGAGCACAAAAAGGGCAAACAGATGAGTTTTTCGGAGAACGTTTTATAATTAAAAAAAAAAAAAAAAAAGTTAATCACTCAATCCATGAGTCGAGATTTGTGAATAGAGTGTAGAAGGTAAGAGTGTTTATGCATAAATACAAATACAGTGCATCACAAACAGCACATGGAAATTTGTATCCATCAATTTTCAATCCACGTCAACGTGAATTTCAGGGCTGGACTGAGCGCCGACTATTTGAAGAGGCGGAGAAGTTTTTTGAATCGGTGGGCTTGTATAAAATGTTTGACAACTTCTGGAACAACTCCATGCTGGTGAAGCCTGAAGATGGACGCAAGGTGGTCTGTCATCCCACAGCCTGGGACATGGGGAACAGAAAGGACTTTAGGTAACACGCACGCACGCACGCACACACACACACACACACACACACACACACACACACACACACACACACACACACACACACACACATTGACATCATAGATAAAGTTGAACAAAGTACAAAGAAACAAGAGAAATAGTTAATCACTCAATCCATGAGTCGAGATTTGTGAATAGAGTGTAGAAGGTAAGAGTGTTTATGCATAAATACAAATACAGTGCATCACAAACAGCACATGGAAATTTGTATCCATCAATTTTCAATCCACGTCAACGTGAATTTCAGGGCTGGACTGAGCGCCGACTATTTGAAGAGGCGGAGAAGTTTTTTGAATCGGTGGGCTTGTATAAAATGTTTGACAACTTCTGGAACAACTCCATGCTGGTGAAGCCTGAAGATGGACGCAAGGTGGTCTGTCATCCCACAGCCTGGGACATGGGGAACAGAAAGGACTTTAGGTAACACGCACGCACACACACACACACACACACACACACACACACACACACACACACACACACACACACACACACACATTGACATCATAGATAAAGTTGAACAAAGTACAAAGAAACAAGAGAAATATGAGCTAACGTACAGTATGGCAAGTCGTTCAAGCATGTATTCCATACCGTTGCTGTCCATTTTAAGGTCCATATTACAGCATGCACTTTGTCCTCAGCAGTAAACAATTCAGCGGACTAATAAAACGACTTCCTTACAAATTCATTTCTTCCCACTACTTGTGCCACTTTTTAGCCTACTAGTACACAATAAACCACTAGTTAACACTATTGGGCCCAATTTTTATATTCAAGTAGAAAGAACCTTTCATTTTCATACATTGGGGGAACAATTTTATTTACCTTTTATGTGCAATAAAAATGTTTATTGAATCATTAAGTAATGTAAAGTATTTTTCACTTTTTACTTTAATTATTATTCAACAAAAAAGAGATTAAATTGCACAAGTAATTTTAGCTGAACAAGCTTTTTTTTTTTTTTAAATCTTTGACCGTCACGTTTTCACATTATTGCATCCAGGGACAATAAAGCTAAATTAATGGCACTTGATAGCATGCTCCCAATGCGGCTTGTTTTCTTCTCAACTTCATTGATTTAATGTTTGTTCTATCTCTATGACTCATCAGGAACATTATCGCAATTTGTTTTATTGGTACTCTATATCTGATATGGTATCACAACACATCTTTATTCCCCAATAAAAGTGCCATCGTCGACATATCTCGTACCACCCTCAGGATCAAAATGTGCACTCAAGTCAACATGGAGAACTTTCTGACTGTCCACCATGAGATGGGCCACAACCAGTACCAGATGGCTTATCGGAACTTGTCCTACCTCCTGAGAGACGGTGCCAATGAGGGTTTCCACGAGGCCGTTGGCGAGATCATGTCCCTGTCTGCTGCCACACCTAAGCACCTGCAGAGCCTCGACCTCCTGCCTTCTAACTTCACCTATGATAAAGGTAAAAAAAAAAAAAAACAAGGTTCTTTAAAACATGTGACTAGATTTGGTATGATAGATTTATCCTTTTAATTCTTCTCATTTCTTCACTACCATCCTCATTTCTTATTCACATACAAATGTCACCTTGCATATTGATTCATTTATTGTCAATTCAACTGTTTTGTGTTGTACTATTTATGAATTTATTCACCCCACATACTAAAATGCATCAACTTAATCGTAAAACTTTCCATCCTTCATCCCACTCATCTGCCCATCCATCATCTTGCTAGCATCTATTTAGCTAGCTAGCTAGCTAGCTCGTTATCTGTCAAGCTTGTGGTTTTTGCCATCAAGTGGCTCAACGTCAACACTACACGTAATTTTGACAATGTATAAAAATTCATTTTTTCTTATTTTATCGCCATAGAGACAGAGATGAACTTCCTGCTAAAACAGGCGCTCACCATTGTGGCCACTCTGCCTTTCACCTACATGTTGGAGGAGTGGAGGTGGCAGGTCTTTGCAGGAAACATCCCACAGGATAAATGGATGGAGCGCTGGTGGGAGATGAAGTAGGCAGACAGACACTTTACCTCCTTACAGACAGTGAATCATTTAATTGGAAACAATAGAAATCCCTGCTGGTTCAATCATCTGCTCCAATCAGCGTTGTCTAACCTAACAGGAGGGAGCTAGTTGGCGTGGTGGAGCCCGTGCCGAGGGATGAGACTTACTGTGACCCTGCTGCTCTGTTCCACGTCTCTGGAGACTATTCCTTCATCAGGTAAAACAGACATTTTTATTCACAAGTTTAGAGAAGGTCAAATTCAGTTGACCTGTAATGCTTGTAGTACATTTTAGGTTTACGCAAAAGCCCAACAATTCAAGCTTCTGTGTGAGAATTAGCTCCAATTAAGATTTTTCATCAAAAGATGAGTAAAAAATAAGTATTCTCTAGTTTTATCTTGCTTACACATATACTCAGTGCGCCATTCAAAACATTACAAAATAAAGTAGATATAATGATGGATGGATGGTGTCGTGTCCTCATCTCTTATTAACCACCATTGAGCAGACTGGACTTGCACCATTCCCATTCCCGCTTTATTCCACACTCTTCCAGGTACACAACGTCACATACTATTATGTCATCACATAATAAATCAGGAATGCCATACACTACGGATGGATGGATGGTTAATTACAAACCGATGTGTGATATATACACACACACAGATCCATGAAACCAAATCAAATACTGTACATGATTCTGAGAAACGTTAACAACGATCATCTTTGTGTTTTGTTTTTTTTTTGTTTTTGTTTTTTTCATGGCTTTACATATAGGTACTTCACAAGAACCATTTACCAGTTCCAGTTCCAAAAAGCCCTTTGTCATGCTGCCGGTCAGTCCGATGCCTTGTCTTCGTGTGACATCACCGGTTCAACAGCGGCAGGCACCAAGCTCAGGTAACATTGTCACTTCTCCTTTCAACATTTTAATTTGGGCAGCCTGAAAAAAGAAAGAAAGGAAGCGGCTAATGACTGAACTTAATCCACCTCTTCTTGTTGTCAACATGACGTCACAACTACAGAAACTTTCAATACTGTACAAAAATGCGACATAACACGCCACTGTGCAAGCTACATCTTCTTCCATGCTGGTGAAGCCTGATTCAAGTAGGCTTTTTCCCTCAAGCATCTTGACTTTCCAATGAAGGGACAGGTGTGAAGCATTAAATCGACCGATGATCAAACATTTTTCTGAAATTGCTCACAACAAGAAAATATAATTGTTGCAATACAGACAGGAATTTATGGCCCAAAAGCCAGGAATGTACAGTGTACGCATACATTTCACAATGTGCAAAGTTCCCCAAGGAGATCGTCCCATGTTCACAGTTCTGCTTTTTTTTTTTAACCCTTTCAAGGAGAGCGGTTACTACAGTAGACAGCTTATCATGTTATCAGGGTATAGGGTGCAAGGAAGGGTTAATACTGTGTTAGCTTTACATTAACAGCCGTATTTTATTTTATCTCATTAGTTTGTGTAGTTGTACCTAATGTGGTGGCCCAAGTTTTTCTTTCAGCAGTCATCACTAATCATTGTTTTGTCAGGAACATGTTAGAGTTGGGTCGGTCCCAGTCCTGGACCCGAGCTTTGCATACAATATCTGGAGATATCAAGATGGATGCTGGGCCACTGCTGGACTATTTCCAAAAACTTTACGTTTGGCTGAAGGAGGACAACATGAAACATAACCGCATTGTTGGCTGGGATGCAGCAGTAGATCCATGTGAGTAGTTAAAATAACCATGCATGTTCTCAAAAGCTTGCCAAAGCATCTGTATCATGTTTTAGAGAGAAAAAAAACAAACTTCTCTGGGTCTGTGGTCAAAATGATCTCGAACCTACTATGAGTGCATGGAAAATGAGCGTGAAAAGTGATTTTTAAAAATGCCGTATTGCTTTGTTTGCTAAAGTAGAACCCATGTAATACATTCATTCATTGACCATGATTGCAGATTCTGATTATGGCATCAAAGTGAGGCTCAGTTTAAAAATGGCCATGGGTGATGAAGCTGTAAGTAGTCCTTTTACTAGTCAGCATATGTTGCAAAATGGCACACCAAAAATGACATTGGATGTAATAATCAGCTAAAAAAATGATGTTGTAGTATTCCTGGAACTCCAACGAGCAGTACCTGTTCAGGGCCAGCGTCGCTTATGCCCTGCGACAGTACTACAGCCAAAAGAACAACACTCTTCTCTTCACGTCAGTATGTTTTGCATTGTCTCATCTTTTGATCTTGTTACTGCTGCTATGTTACAACGTTTCTCTCGTTTTTTTTTGTATCTGCAGAGCAGACAACGTCATAACTTACAAACAGACGCCCAGGATTTCCTTCTACATTGTGGTTACCAACCCAAATAATCCATCCGTATACGTGCCAAGAGAAGATTTGAAGGCAGCCATACGGTGAGGCCAAACTTGAATGTAGCCACATCTAGGGGCATCTCAATAAATTTGACCATTACAGAAAAGTTGTAGTGGTGTGAACCACCACATAGTTATCTTGTGGCATGTTGGTGCCAAGGAACTATGTAGAAGTGAGTTGAGCAGTTTCAGTTCGACAGAAGTAGTGCATTGTCGCAAACGTCTGTCATCTTGTTGCAGAGGACTTCTGTTGATCTGAGTAGGTGATCTTTATTTAAAGACAAAAATCATGCTTTGCCACCACGTTAAAGAATCTTAGTGTCAGTAAACTCTACTGTCTGAAATGATTTGAGGAGCTTCATTTAGACATGAGTTGTCCCTTTCAGAAGTCCTCACTGTCAAGTCCATACACACTGAGCTTTTGCTGCTCTTTACTATTGCCACTGCTTGTTGAAAATGATTTGACAGCTTTTCAGTGGAAATTTATTCATATTTGCAAATAATTTAAATCCATTATCACACTGTTGCCATCATAAAACCACAAATAGCAAAGGTATTTTAAAATCATATTCACAGAAATATTTATTATTGCATCAGTTTAAAAAGGATCTCAAACTAATGACACAATGTACACAATGTAGGAAAGTTGAGTCGCAGATGTTAATTTTTCAAACATTATTTCTGAAAAAAAACGTAAAACTCTCATTTTAATAACAAGTGACAGTACATATGTACACGTATGTACTTTATATTATTAATGATTTGACTTCCTTCTCTTCTTTTGGTTACAAAGGGGTGGGAAATTTTGCTGTAAATTTTCATGGGAAGTTAAGACGGGGAATTTGGGAAATACGCCAAATTGGAAACTTTCCAGTGGAAATAATGAGAAGTGAGGATAATTCCTTGAAGATATTCGAGCGATATGTCTTGCGTGGATCACAGACTATCCCGAGGCCGAATCAACGACGCTTTCCAGCTGGATGACCACACACTAGAGTTTGACGGTATCCCGGCAACGCTTTCACCTCCTGTGGAGCAACCGGTGGAGGTGTGGCTGGTTGTGTTTGGAGTGGTTATGGGAGTGGTGGTGCTAATGGGGCTCCTCCTCATCATCTCTGGCATCAGAGAGCGTAGGAAGTAAGTCGAAGTCGCTTCACGTTCGACACCCACGTCACGTCCATGCAGATGACACGTTATGTTCATCTACCTTTGCAGGAAGTCGAAAAACATGGGGGTGGAAAATCCTTACGAGCCTGAGCCGGAGGGACAGACCAACAGAGCCTATGATGACACGAATGATGAACAAACCGGTCTCTGAGAATTTTTTTCTCATCTTGTCCCAGCGGAAGAAAGGAAAAGTAACATGAGCTCATCATCACTCTGGGGAGGTTAGGAATATTCAGCTTTCGGGTGAGCCCGACTCTCCTTAACTTTTTGTGAGTAGTATATGTGTCACCAACATTCCTGCGCAGTCGCCCACTTACTGTGCGCTGTACAGTACTGTGTTGTAAAATACTCAAAGCAGTATAACAGAGCCATACATGTACCTTTAAATATATTCCTAGGTTTCTTTCATGTACACTCGATGGCATTGTTAATGTGTGTTTATCAGTGTTCAAGTTTTTCTCAGTTGCTTAGGTATATTTCTCAGATTAGGATAGAATTTTTCAAGACTACTTGTTCAATTTTCACATCATTGTGTCACTTGTGCACATCAAAAAAAGCAGTTTCTCATTTCTTTGGACATGGTGTAAATGCGTTGGCGCATCCATGCAAATTATTATTGACATTTCTCTGCTGTGTTCAACATGATCTATTGGTTATGTATTATAAAAGGTCTTTGTTGAATTATCTCACACCCCAAAACAATTTGGCATTCGTTTTTCATATAAATCTTGACATGCAAAAGTGGTTAAAGAAGTTGTCATAGTATTATGTCAAGTGTATTTCGATACATTACCTTGAGACATTTTTTCACCAGGAGGATCTTGAAAATGTTTTCGAACAAAGAGAAATTTGTGGAGCATTAGATCAACCAATCATCAACCAGTTTTTTGAAATCACTCACAGCAAGTGAAGACAAGTGTTGTGATGCGGATGAGAATGTGGTCCACAGGTAGTTTTAAAACTGCACTGTAAATCCTACAATTATCCATAAGAAGATTCCCCCGTGTTCACCCTTCTATGTTTATATATATAGATTTTTTTTTGTTGTGCCATGCAATGCTGTCTTCTCCTTTCGATGTTGCAATGAGATGATTTGTCAACAAATTACAGTACAAAGAGTAAAACTGAAACCTGACTCTTGCCCAGTCTCTTGCAATCAATTTTCCACCTAGATGAAGGTGTAACTTTTAAAGAAGTCATTTTTTTTCTTTTTTTTTTCCAGAAAATCTGAAACACATTCTGTTTAGCTTTTATTCATTCATAATTTCATTTCAGGCGTAGAATTGAATGATCTGTTGAATTCAGGATGGAGGCGATTTTAGCAGAGGTGGCCAGCATCCTGAGACTTTTAAAGCAAAAAATTTAATTTACCGGCAGTCAAAATTTAACTGAAGCCATGATATTAAGAATCTGGCGAGACTGATTTTGTCATCAAAACTTAAGCGGCATTCTAACAGCCTTCCAGTGTAAACTGTTACATTGATAATATGACTCAGCACTTTGACTGTCTTATCCATACACAATGACACAATGACTTGTCCCTCTGATGGCATGTTCAATGATGCAAATACCTACTTTTGAGAGATGTACTCAAGATTTTGAGAAAGAACATAGCTTTTGCAGGGGAACCATGATGTTTTGCCGTTTGTTTTGAAAAATGCACTTACTGTTTTGCAAATTTCAATCCTGATCTGAGAAATGTATCAAAGCGACCGAGAAAAACTTGAAGTGTATTATGTGTGTAATGATTTAATTTAATTTATTATATTGATTGTAAATGCCACAATATTAATGATAACATGCAATGTAAAAATGTGTGTGCAGGGACAGGAGCACGAGAATGTTTTCATAAAATGTCAACTATATTTTCAGTATATTGTTAACATCGGTTTAGTTTACAATCCAGAAATCATATCTCATGTGAAAGACTTTCACAAACCTCAGAATATTTTAACTTGTAAAATATTATTCCGTCATAACAGTAGTCTTATTACATTTGGTTTGGATCAGTACTCAAGTTGTTTGTCAGTACATGTCCTGTACAATAAATGTTGCCTGTCGAATGTACCGTACCATTTTCTCCTCCTTTTTGTGTACCGTAATTGAAATTCCGAATGGCGCAGAAATGGATGAATGATTAATTAAAGAATGACTTCAGCATATTTGGACCTTTTTTTTTAAAACTCCAACAAATATTGTAAATTCAAAAAAATCCAAAGTAGCATTTTCAATGTACCATGGCTCCTTGACGTACAAGCAATCGATTGGCCCATTATTTGATTTGAGTTGTGAGGAAGTGTAAACTTTGGTGGCCGGTGACTCAACCCACTTCACAATACATGAAACAAAATCACATTGCATTAAATACCTGCATGCTAACATAAAAAATCACATTGCATTAAATACCTGCATGCTAACATACAATGGGACACTCCATAGGCACATGGGCTAAGAATTAGCATCTATGTGGTGTTGTTGGGTGGGTTTGTGGGGGTGGGGGGGATTCTAAGTCTGAATGATGAAGAGGAATGACTGAGGTCCCATGTGGTGTTGTTGGGTAGGTTTGTGGGAGGGGGGGGGTAATTCTAAGTCTAAGTCTGAATGATGAAGAGGAATGACTGAGGTCCTTGGTGTCCATCTGATTTTGCCATTTCCACAGAGTCTGTGGAAGCTGAACTGGCGATTTGCATGTACCATCCCCTGTAGAGTGCAGACTCAAACGTGCGCTGCTTTGTGCTGTCACTTTTCATGTAGAAGACGAAACAAAGTTTGGTCTCATCGTTCATGGAAATGCTTTTCATCATCTTCTTATCCACTGCCTACAAAAACAAATATGGCTGTTGAAAATGGTAAAAATGTGGCATTTACACTAGTACTTTCACATACAAGTCTATTCTGTGCTATGACCAAGTTGCAGGTCGGTTTAATTGTCTAGTCTAGTGTATGCACTTTATGCTCATTTTCTTTTAAGCCAACCAACCCGCTTTGGGAGTTTATAATGGCTGTCAAATGTACACGTATTTTCACCATTTATGGGGTTTAGTGGCCAGGCGGCCCGGCTGTTTATCATTTTCTCTGTTTCAGAGAATTGAAATACATTTTTGTTTTTTGTTAATGAATATTGTATTATAAAATATAAATGAAATAATATAAACGACTTTATCAAACAAAATGTGAAAAAAATGGTTTTATATCTTTTACATCTGTAATTAAGCTGAAAGTCACAAATACTGTTGTACATTTGAGCGTTGTGTGCCTTTAAGGGGTGTGGCCTAGTGAGTCAGCCATTGCTGTTCATTGTGTATTTGTATGTTTGATTGTTAGCCCTGTTTCTGTTAAATGCATGGTCAATGTTTTTTTTTTCTGCTAACACACTTGTGCTTCTCTTAAAGTTCTTCAAGACTACTTGTGGTACAGCGATCATTAGCATATTTGTGGCACTACATTTGCATATTTACCCATTCGCAGAGTTTTGTGGGGAACATATCTTCGCTGAGAAATTCATATACAGTATTTTCTGTTTTTGTGCTCAGGCCATAGCCATATCAAATATAAAAATGTTACTTTGGCACCGTCTTGTGGGCCCCGAACGTAGATTGAAATGAGGGGAGGAGCTTCAGGTAGTTGGTCCAAATCATAGTCAAGCAGATAAAAGTGATTTGCCACCATCTTATAGTATCTAAAGGCAATTACAAAGGCTTTTGGGTGAGATCGCTCAATTACAGTAGAATTTTCAAAATTTGAAAAGAAAGATTTTCAATACCTCCACTTGCAGCAGCACCCGCTCTTCTTTCTTGGCGCACTTAAGGAAGCAATCGGAGTCTGAGAAGTTCAAGACCACAGGGTAATTTTGGTCCAAATAAGTTGACTTGTAGCAGTAGATGGTCATTTTCTCTGAGCACAAAAACATCGAGACAATTGTCCTCACAAAGCAACATTTCAAGTTTTGTGTACAAGTGAATCTATAGTTCAGTAATTCCTAGAATGTACTATACAGAGCATGCACTGAATCGGATGAATGAACTGAAAAGTGAGACACATTGAGTAATTTCTATTCTGAGGGTGACAATTGTATGGAAAAACCTGGTTGAGGTGAAACATAGAGAGTCTTCTGTGAACAAAGCCCTCGTAGATATTTGTGCGAGGCCACATGTTCAACTGCTGTGTTCAACGCCATCATTTGTTTGAAAGTGCCCCCTCCTCTTGAAACTGTAAAACAACATAGCAAAATTAATTTTAGATCGATAGACTTATTTTTATATGGTAGATTTCATTTATTGCAGCGGTGGTCAGGAACCTAACTCCTGCAATGGAGAAGGTGTTTATTGTAAGTGTAAATACTATTTTCTGAAAACATTGAGGATGTTACTCTTTCTGTTGAAATTTCAGGACAGGCCTAAAATGCACTTTCAACTTTTCGAGTGAACTGAATTTGGCTGTCTCTAAACGTTGAATGTATGACTGGTCAGTGTTTTTTATTACTTTTTAAATTTAAACAATACTTTTCCTTATGCTGTTCACGTTTTGACATCATGAAACCAAGAACAATTGCTCAACAGTGTCTCACGATAGCATGGCCTGAGACAGGAAGTCGCTGAACTCAGAATGCCATCAGCAGGTAGCACTAGAGATGCAGAGCGTGTGGAGGAGTCACAGAAATCCACTGACGTGGACATTCTTGCAAATATTCAAGGATCATACTTACTATATTACAGTACATCTATTGTCATTTTTTCTTTTTATTTTCCATTCTGCATCTTGGAAGTTGTGCTAGTACTGAAACATTAACCATTTGGACATTTAGAGAAGATGAAATTAAAGTAATCTGTAAAGTAAAAGATGGCATTTTAGGTTCATCCTGAAATTTCTGCTGAAGGCAGAGTAACCCAAACTTTTTTTGAGTAGTGTATATCTCGAGTCTTTCAACACTTGAAAGGAAATATTTTGCAGTCAGTGGAGCTCACGGACGACTGCAAAACTTTTGTCTCCCTGGTGATGCTTTGGTGCCCACTCCAGAGACTCATCTTTACTTGATGCTTGTTTGTGGATCGTTTTTCCCTTATTTTTGCCTCCAGTAAGTGAAAAGCCAATTGAACTCACCAAGTGTCACCTTGCTGGACTTTGCCACAATGACAATGTCATTGAGGGTACATCCTGTCCCATGACATCCACGGCAGTCGCTCCCAGAATCACAGCCCCTTCCTCTCAACACAGAGAAGCTAGTTTCCGTCATGGTAACAACAAGCAAATTGCTTTCCCGTTTCTTCTCCTCGTCCTCAGCCGGGCAAAGGTTGTTCTCAGCATCGCCATACTCTTCTTTATCGCCCCTTAAGCCGCTCTCATTCTGCTGCAGGACTTCCTCTCGCACCATTTCCATGCTGAATTCAAGTACGGTGGCCTCCTTGGAGATGGGGTGGAGAACATTCTCCATTGAGCAGAGCTGCTTAAAGTGCTCCTTCTTCCGGCCTGACTTGTGCACCGTCTGATCACAAAAATAAAAGATCAGCTTTGATGATCAGAGAGCAGGAAAATCCTGACGTCATTGTGAGTACTTTACTGTGAGGCTATTTTAAAATATGATTGGGTGAAGAAACAATCTTATTGCCAATGGAGTGTAAAGTAACATGGGCCGGCACTACTGATTCACAAGGACCTGAACAGATTAGATTGCCTTGCCTTGGGTTGAAATCTGATTGGAGTAAACAATCGAACATACACACACGTACTGGAAGCAACGCGGCCAATTAATATGCTTTCATGGACAAAAAACTTGAATTTAGGTTGTAAATGTAGGTCAGTGCTCCTGCCAACAGGGAGGACTGAAAATTAACTTCTGGTTTGTCAATCATAGGTAGGCGGGCGGACAGACACAATGCTCAACCGTGAAAGATGCGATCATCTCACCAACATTGGCTGACCCTTTGCTATGGCCTGAGCCAGCTGATCGGGGGGTAAATCCTGCAGGTCAGTGCCATTTATTTGCACCAGCGTGTCTCCTCTCCTAACAGAAAAACAAGAATGATGAAATGATGAATTTCCAACACCCTCCAATGCGATGATAGATATTGAATTAGTAATTAATTCATTCTAAATGTCGGATCAAATATTGTCTTGTTATGTCAAATATTGCCATTCCATTACCGAGACAATCTAATCAGACCGAATACAGGGACTGGATTGAAAGATACTGTATCTTTCCAAAGACAACATTTAGTGTTTTATTCTGCAGTGTGGTTGAGATTTTCATTCGATTTATTGGTCTGCATTTCCTTACACATCAACATCTCCAAACAACCCCCCCTAAAAAAAAAAAAAAAGACTTAAGTCTTCAATGTCCAAATACCTTATGATGTGTTTTCCTCCACTTGAGTTTCGGTGCTTGACGACATTTTTCACTTCATATCGGTGCTTCCCCTCATGGAGCTGGTGAACTATTAGCACACTTCCATTGACAAGCGAATCCTACCATGTGGAAACAAAAGAATGCGTTTTTAACTTGAATCCATCCTCAACTGTCCGTCTTTGTGGGGAAGGAAAAAAGAAAGAAGCTTTGGTCACCTACCGCCACATCCATGCCGCTGACAATACACGCAAACGATGACGCAGTTGCTCTTGACCGGGTCTCACAACAAATGAGTAAAGAGTGAAGCTCCTGTCTCGCGTTTTATATTTCTGCTTTGAACAGAAGAGGAAGCAGCAACCAGATACACAAAAATAGCGGAATTGATTTTGAACTTCTGTTTGGGAGCCTTCATGTCATTGTTGCATATTAACGACATTATTTTCAAGGCCCCCTGTGTGCCATGACTGTAGCTCCCCAGTGCCGGCAGCACTCACTCAGCTTCAGATAATCACCCTCTCACCACCACGCTTGACTATAGGCAAGACATGCCTGTCATTGCACTCCTCACACACACTTTGCACCATCTGAATCAAATAACTTGATACTGGTCTCGTCAGACCAAAGATCAAGTAATCAATGTCCTTAGTCTTCTTGTCTTCAGCAAAGTGTTTGAAGGCTTTCTTGTTTATTATGTTCAGAAGCGGCTTCCTTGTGGGATGACGGCCATGCCAACCAAGTGTGCGGTGTCCGAACACTGACAGGCTGAAAACATCATCCCCCACAACCTCAGCAGTAACGCCGGTAGTTTTTACTGGATAAATCTTTTCTCCAAAGAAAACCTCTGGATACGATGCAGTTCAAATATTTGGGCACCAGTCCTGCTAAATCACTGAATTGTCTCACTTACCTCCATCTCAGCCTTCACAGTCCTCTTGATTGGGGGGTTTACGGGGCTGTTTGGTGATGTTCCTTCCAGGACATCATGGATTGTGCATGATAATGATGTGAGGGAAGCACAGCCTATTCGAGAGAGTTTCTCTTGTATGTCTTCAGATAAGCTCAGGTTGCTGGACAAGGAGGTGCATTACATGGTGCTTATTGGTACTGCTGTTTTATATCGTCATTGTCTTGGACCTCGCCTTCCATTTTAGTGCCAAAACCTGATTGGGCATGCATAAGGTCAATATTGGTTACAAAGTCTGATTCGTTTCCTTTGCCCCGGATGGATGACTTGCAGCTGCAACATTTCTCTCCAAATTTGATCTTTGAAAGGGGTACTCCCCTTGGAGGGGCATGCAGAGGCAATTGCGTTATTTGTGACTCCATCAGGTTTATACTCTTACACAGTCATGCCTATTGTTCTTAAGAACGTGACTGCAATATTTCAGAGGTGAATGACTGGGTAGTTGCAGGGTTGGAGGGTCTTACTCTGTATTTGGATGATCTTGTGTTCAGTGACTGGCCTCCTTTCCCTTTTGTAGTGAATTAGGGCTCTCCTTGTATGTTTGGCTGAGCCCAATATGTTGACCCATTTGGCTAAATGTGGCTTTGCCATGGCCAATGTGACTTAGCTGAGTCGGGTTGCGGGTCAGGGCCAAGTGGCTCCGGATGATGCAAAACTGGCTGCGGTGGCTGGTTTTCCCAGGCCTGCCACTAAGAAAGAGCTGCGGCGCTTTCTCTGCCTCGTAGGCTATCATAGGAGTTGATGTCCGAACTTCTCATCTGTGGTCTTTCTGTTGACTGAGTTGCTTATGGCTGAGGTGAAATTCATGTGTTCTATTTATTGTCAGCTGGCCTTTGGCAATATCAAGGCCCTGTTGTGTTTGTGTCTAGTTCTTGTAGCCCTGTGGTTTGTTTCACCTTTTCAACTGCAGGTGGAAGCCAGCCAGATGGGGCCTGGTTCTGTCCGAGGAGGCTTTTGGCCTGTTAGGCAGATGAACCCGATCTTTTCAGTCCTGGCTGGAGAGGACTCGTTGTCAGTGAGGGACCATGCCTTATACAGCCCCAGTGAACGTGCAGGTAGTTTTGTCAGACCTGCTCGACCGTTTTCTACTGGTGGTTGTCTTTTCGTCGCATCTGCTCTGTCTGCTCAGGTAGTTTCAGTTGTTCTGCCTCTGATGGCTCTCACCCAATTCTCCTCCCTGCTTTTGGATGACCTCGCTCAGTTCTGGGGGCAACGCTGTATGGCTTTGATGGTCCCCCAAATGCCTCTTTCCATCGGACATGGTCCAAGCCGTTCTGACAATGCTGTGCAAGCACTTTCTTTGACCTGTTAGAGGTACATGCATAGGCTAAACTGCACGACTGCTTGGTTTACGGACTGCATTGTTCTCCTGGGAACCACTTTTGTTTGTCACGGTTCCGGATAAATTCGGAACAGAATCGGATCCCGCAAATGCAGACAAGATTTAAGATCGTTAACACAAAAGTTTATTCAAAGGAAAAAACGTAACTCTAAAAAGTACAACGTAAAACGCTACTAACAAAGAGCCACGATAGAATGGGACAAACAAAAAGCGCTTGCAAAAATGCACGGAAAGATTACAACGCAAAATCACTTGTCACGAGAGGGCAAGGTAAAGCCAATTACGAGAAACGAAAAAAAAATACACTGAGAATAACATGAAGACAAAGAATGGCACTTACTAAAGCAAAATGCAAAAATATATTATGTGACTATGAACGATGAAGCATTAACCTGGACGTCTTCATTCTCGGTTAGCACTGACCTGAATGTCAAAGCCACTCCTCTCCATGTACCTTTAACAATGGGATGTTTGTCATTGTGGAAAAGACAAAAGTGCATATGGCGCTTGCTACGTGTCGTGAGCAAAGCTGAATTATCCCACAACCTGTTGTCGGCTTGACAATATGAGATGTGTCCTCACTTTTGTGAAATTCTAAATAACAACCTAATGAATACCACTGTGATGTGTACCCACTAAAAAAACAATTGGAAGACACTCACTTCCCTAATGATTCAGCATCACATCTCTAAATTATGAGCAAACACTCTCAGAAGAGGAAATGGAAACTCCGTTAGAGAGTATTTCACTGACATGGGAACTGAAAGGATACTATACTTCCTCTGTGCCCGTTCTAAGAACAGTCAGGCACCCAGTTGAATAAAACACAAAGAACAATAAAACACTTTTGATATCAACCGTAACACAAGAAATGGAACAAGTCAGACCAGAGGGTCATGTCACACTATCACAATTATCAACACTAACATGTGAACTGTTTACTCAACACAACTGACAGAGATGATGTTTTATTTATTATTTAGATGATTAATCTAGTTTTGTTTTGAAAAGGGGGAGGGACTATTTTTAGTCTGTTTATCCTCAGTAGCGTCGCGGGCGTGCTGAAGCCAATCCCAGCTGTTTTCGGGCATTAGATAAGTTACACCCTGAACTGGTTGCCAGCCAATCGTAGGGCACACATAGATAAACAACCATTTGCACTCACAATCACGCCTACGGACAATTGAGAGCGTTCAATGCATGTGTTTGGAATGTGGGAGGAAATTGGAGTCCCTGGAGAAAACCCACACAGGCACAAGCAGAACATGGAAACTCCACACAAGGCCAGAGGCGAAATCGAACGCTGCATCTTTGCACTTTGAGGTCGGACGTGCTAACCAGTCCGACTCATGGCCAAAGTTTCTTGGTTTTCACTACTATCCGAGACTGGGATGGAAGGGGATTTTTTTTCTGTGTGATGGGAGTGAAAATTCACTCCCATGTCACCCTTTAATAACAATCTCACGCACCAGTGACCCTAGCAATTTCTGCTTCCACGATGTCAAACACTGCGTGCGCTTCCACCGTCCTGATTTTAAAGGGACTAAGGGGAGCCACTTAGAGTCAGTTATGTCTCATTCCACAACGGCGCAAACACCCACTCCTATTTGTGCGAGTCAAACAAAATACCAAAAGTAAGAAAACTACAACATGCACACAGCGAGACTACGCTCTGTGAAAATCTTGTCTTGGCCATGAAAATAGGGGCCTTTTGAGTCACCAATGCAGCACAATAGTGTCCAAGCAAGGTTTAATTATGTACGAAAAGTAGTGGGAGTAAAAAACAATACTAATAAGGCACAGTCATTCTTCTCGCGCACCCTTGTCATTCTACAAGTGATTTGTTTTACGAGTGAAGGCAAAGAGCACATTGGCACATGGACCTTAAACTGGATCTCAATGATATAGAAAAAAATACTCCGTTTCCCATTTACAGCAAGACATCATCTACTGACATTCAAAGCTCCACATTGGTGTTCACGTATCTCCAAAGATGTACACAAAAAATAACGATGATCAAGTTCCGAGGTACATGCAAATACACTCACCAACATTGACTATATATTTAGACCAGGGGTCAGCAACCAAAAATGTTGAAAGAGCCATACAGGACAAAAAAAACAAAAAACAAATCTGTCTGGAGCCGCAAAAAATGAAAGCCTTCTATAAAAACTTTCAATGAAGGAAACACATGCTGTATGTATGTAGGAGACTCTACTGTCTCAGAATTGTTTGTTATTCATTCCTTTGTTGTGTGTTCACAAACGCCCCCATAGAATTTATTTTGTGATTTCCTCACTTTATTTTTTGTTTTGGTGCATTATTTTCGCTTTTCTTAGGGTCAGTGAAGTGATCATGGATTTCCGTTTTTCGGAGGCTGTCTTTGAACGCCTCTCGAGTTGAAGAGAAGAGAGAGGCACGGAGTCGGAAGTAGACGTGTCTGTGTTTGTCGAGACTGTTAAAAGCATAAAGTGTACGTTTTAAAAAACCAACACCACAGCTCTCCTTTTTCGGAGCTGCAACATGTATCTATATCTATTTGAGCTATATTAGCCTACTATCAAAATCTTTCTCCATCTTTTTCAAACATTTTTTATAAAGCTCCAGGGAGCCACTAGATGTTGCTAAAGATCCGCATGCGGCTCTGGAGCCGCGTGTTGCCGACCCCCGATTTAGACACTGACGCTATTTCTAGGGATCCCTGGACCAGACGGCTAAATGTGTGGTTGGATTGAGTTACATGAAAAGCACATGGCGCTGTCGCAAAGTTTCATGTCCTCACAGCAGCTGGGACACCAAAACATTGGTGAAAAGAGCAAAAGCGGACCTTCCAAGCCCTACTAGGTGCAGTAAGTCAATTCCGCATGTTTCAGGATTTACTGCTTATTCAAAGTGACTCATTTTATCACTTGAGAGTATCTTTGATCATGTAGTCAGGGGTTACATACAGAATTGTGTAAAAAGACTTGGATTTGTTCCTTGTGGTGCTATGAATGTTTGCAATTATGTATTTTTAAAATTCTAAACTCACAGAAATACGAAAGTAATTAAAAGATGGTACATTTTGTGTGGCCTTGCCTAATTCTATACACTTTTATTCATTATGTGTTATATCCAAATGCATATTATGTGGGTGATTCCACATTTTTTCATTTTTTTACAATATAGCTAAGTTACACAAGCTGGCATTGGTCCTTGAGCAAAAATTATTACACTGACCCAGATTTGTAACATTGTCACGGTACAGCATTTGTACGCAAATGCAACTTCACTTTCCTGTTTTCATTTTGAATAATTTATTCTGCAAATTTTTTGAAATAAGTTTTTCGGGTGTCTAAGTATCTGACAGGGTTGCGTCAAAAACAACAAAAAATATTGTTTGAAAAAAATGTCTATTGTTGATTGCTAAAATGGATAAATCAAATCATATGATCGTTTATTGTTTTTTTTTCTTTTGAAGAAGATAAATAATTGCTCCCAGAAAAAAAAGGTGACTTTTTCAAAAATGTCACTGCCTAAATTGCCCTCCAATTTTGGAATGCCTGGTGTATATATAGTTCTTGCATGGCTTCGATGTGTAGCATATTTAGGGGATGTCTTGCTGCATCAGATGGCGATGCTGGACGTGTTGATCATTGGGGGTGGGCCTCACGCCTTGACCCTGGCCAGCATGCTATCACCCTCGTACCCCAAACACAACTCAAATCCAAGACGTGAGTCAAACCTTCGCCCATCCCGCACTGAAACAGTATGTGTGTGTGTGTGTGTGTGTGTGTGTGTGTGTGTGTGTGTGTGTGTGTGTGTGTGTGTGTGTGTGTGTGTGTGAGCAAAACAATAGTATTGACTGTGAAAGTGTTTCAGTCGTGCTTATGAGAGCTTTACAGTCGTGCATGTGAGAGCGTTTTAGTGGTGAACCTGAGAGTTTCAATGTGACAGCCTTTCAGTTGTAAGTGTGGCTGTGTCAGTAGTGTACATAAGAGCTTTTTCCATAGTGTTGATGAAAAAAAAATCAGTATTGTATGTGAAATTGTTGTTGTAGTGTGTGTTTGAAAGTGTTTCAGTCGTGTATCTGAGTGATAGAAATGTCATAGAAGTGTGAGAGCATTTCAGTCGCATGTGAGCAAAAACAATTTCAGTCAAGTGCAGTGTGTGAAAGCTTTTCAGGAGTATGTATGAGTGTTCCGGTTGTTTTCAGTGGTGTGTTTCATATTTCCATAGTGCATGTGACAGCATTTCAGTAGAGTATGTTAGCGAATGTTTCGGAAGAGTGTGTGAGCGATAACATCCCAGACAACCCCTTTTTTGTTTCAGCAGAGCGTACAGTAGAAGGGGACCTCACCAAGTCCACACGAGCAGAAGGCGTCATTCGTCCGCCAGACATCAATCTGCAAGTGGTTGACGCCTATGGCGAGTGGACTTCTTTGTGGAAGAGTCAATTCACAGCACTAAATATCCCCCATTTGCGCTCGCACACACTGGTGCACACGGACCCTGTCAACAAGGTAGAAACACACACAAACAAAATCTGATGTCCAGACAAGGTGTTAATGTGCGTGTATGTGATTTTTTTTTTCTTCAGAAAACACTACAGGAGTTCGTGTTAAAGCACAATCGTTCGACTGAGCTTCATAGTCTCCCAGACCGGGTGCTCATTCTGGATGACAACGCTTTTTTCAATGACACGCGGCTCGGCAGGAAAGAGAGAAAACGTCTGAATGTCTCTTCCAATCTCAAGAATAGTTTGTCCTTCAGTCTGCCAGGAACTGAACTCAGCGTGGATTTCTTTAAAGATCAGGTTGGACTGTCTGGAATATATAACGTGTGTTGGTGTCTCTTCAGCATGGCGTGTTGAATTAACTTTGAATGTGACTAATTAAAAAGTTGTGTCCTGTATCCACACATGAATACATAATATAAGTTCTGAGCATGAAATCTTGCATTTTCAGGATATTTATTGATTAGTTTAGATATTTTCATGTCATATATATTTGAATTTTTATGTTTGCATTTTGGTTCCCGCTGTTGTTGTGGCCATTGTTCTCTCATTCTTAACGTGAGTTCAACCTTGCTCACAGTGCATAGGTTCTTTATTGAATATCCATCCATTGACTATATTTTTGGTGTGAGTGATGTCTTCATCGACTTTTTATGGGAACCCTTCAAAATGTAATTGCTCTGACAAATCATGACATTTCAAAGGTGAACAAATCCATCATTTGTCATTCTTCGGATATGATCACTTCAGGGTACATATATATCTATTTTTTTTTTAACAGTTATTTTGCTATTCAAACTTGTATGGCTGATAACATTGCCAACACGCTTGAAAATGGTAACCCGCTTTCTAGGTCGCTGTTGATTTTGAGCAGACTGGATTCCTTTTACCCAAGGTTGGGTTAATTATTTTTGACTTGGCCTAATGGGTTGAAGACTGAATTTTAGTGGGCCAAGGAGCTGAAGCAGTTGACCATTATGGACAGTTTTGTTGTGTAATGAAGTTGAAGTAAATTCAATGTAACGTCAGGACGAGTGTGTCAGGGAAATGTGGGCATCGGCTGTTAAAACATGCTGTGGCGACCCCTGATTGGCCAAAGTTTCTCCTCCTTCTTCTTCTTTGAAAATTTTGATCATAAAATTACCGGAATATTATTCTTAATAACATTTACTGTCTACTCATAACCTGGAAACCCAATTATTGGTAGCTTTAATTCGCCTGATTGGGTAGATTTTACAACCTTGTTGGATCAAATTTTTGACCCAATATGCAGGGTCAAATCCTCAGCCCAATGTGCTGGATATAAATAAACCAGCATTGAATCGGTCCCCTTTGGACCCAGTGCTGGTTGAGGTATTTTGCCCAATTTGGCTCTTTTAATCCCGCAGTTTTAAGAATATATAAACATGTGCCAAATTCGAACACTATTCCAGGTTTGAAAGTTTTTTTCAGACCAAGAAAGAAAAAAAAAAAAAAACTTCAAACCACTATTTTACAGTAAAAAAAGAAGACAAGATGAACGCTTTGAATACTATGTCGAAATGTCAAACATGTGTCACTCATAGTACTAATAGTACCTACTTTCGGTTGCCTCCCAATCAAAACGTTCTGAGTTTGAATCTCAGCTCAGGCTTGGAGTTTGCATGTTCTCCCCATGCTTTGAGTGCTCCAACTTTCTCCAAGATTCCAAAAACATGCATGCTCCTTTCGTTAAAGACTCTAAACTGGCTGGAAAGATTGTTTTGGAATGAAGTTAGTGCTCAAGTAATGACAAGTTGTTTCACCAGATGGATGTGAATCTACAGGTGGAGAGATATAACTTGAACAAAGTGCTTGTGAAGGGAACTGTTACTCGCATCACCGCAGTGACTGAACGCGAGCAAATGTGCCAAGAGGACAGCACAATACATGAAGAGGCTTTAAGACAAGGAGGTGGGAGGAGGAAGAAAAGAGTCAAATATTTCCAAGTCCAACTTGAAGATGGCGCCGTGCTCAAAGCTCATCGGGTGGTTATGGCAACAGGGCCCACCCGCGCCCAGATGGCAAACATCCCGCAGTGGGTGACTGATATCGAGGAGAGCTATCCAGAAGAGCTTCTGCAACACACTGTGCACCTCATGCACGCTTTATCAAGGACACAGCAAAACTCTCAAGACAATGACAGTCTCACACAAGAGGATTTTGTCCAAAAGACTAGTAAGGATAATTGCCTTTTCCCAGAATTCCTCATCTGTTTTGCCCAAGTATGTCACAAAACATGATAAATTAGCTTCCTCTAGTTGGAGTCACTCTAGTACCTTCACTAAAAGACAGTAAAACAAAATGATTTAGAACATGTTCACAAAAGTACCAAAAGAGAGGCATTTCCATATTTGCAAGCGGGTTTTCTATATTGTACAGTGCAGTGATCCCCTGCTATTTATGGACAGGGACCAAGCAAATTACTAAATCATTTTGATTTAACTAATAAGGTTTATGCTGTACGTTATGTTCCTATAGATATCACAAAATGGTGGCAAAGGACTACTTTTGTCTAAATGATGCTCTTCAACTCAATTCAGGAGTTGCTTGAAACTGAGATGCCACGGCAACATTGTTTTTAAAGCACAATCCCAGCTTTCGTTGACTAATGGAGGTCAGGTTGAAAAAAAATTGTAGGCAATTCTGCAATCGCTGAGCCACCAATTGGATTCCCCAAATGGGCAAACAAATATGCACACTAACACTTAACACAAACAGTAGCTCAGTGTTAAACTCACCTCTTGGCATTCATGCACAGGGATAAATGCACTCCTCTGGCTAATAAAAGCTGCATTGTGAGAGAAGCAGAGACATATTTTCACTATGACTGTGCACAAGGCGCATTCAAGGACCGCTAACAAACAGGATATCAGGACCCAAACCAAAAAAAAAAAAAAAAAACCACACCATAAATGAATGACACCCAAGAACAACCGCAACATCAATATTCCAGGCGATGACGTTAAAGGAGTACTTTTATAGCTTAGCTATAACGCAAACAGCCAACAGATGATTTTTTTCAGTACATAACAGAGAATAGTTGTTTTTTTTTTAAAGGTATAAATGAGAACATTCGCAAATGGGAAACCCCAAATATCACTGTACTTGTTGTCCTTTTGTTGTTTGTTTGTTTTGAAGAGGCTTTCTTCTCAGAATATTGCATCTCTATATGTTTCTAGGGTCGTGTGTGGTGTGTGAGGCAGGCCAGAGAGTAATGGTCGTTGGTGGAGGTCTGACCAGTGCTCATGTCGTCTCCATCGCGCTGCAGAATGGAGCCAGTCATGTGACATGGGTCATGAGAAAGCACCTCCAGGTCTATTAACATAATATTACACATTTGCAAAGGTGGCAAACGTACTCACTGAAAACTCTAGTACTTAACAAAATAGGTGTATTTCCACTGCAGATATGACTCTCTTGAGCTGACATTTTTTTAGCGTGTGTCTCACAGTTGAAGCAATTTGATGTGGGTGATGTGGAGAGCCTGGTGGGTCGTTACTCCCATGTGGAGCATGGCATCAAGATGGATGGCCAAGCCTTCCTCAGGCAGTTCTTTAATGAAAGAAGTCTTCACAAGCGACTGGCTATGATTCGTCAGGCAAGGAAAGGAGGTGCCGTCACCCCAGAGGCCTACATCCAATTACAGCCATTTATTTTGAAAGGACAGGTGACTGTGAAGACGTATTGTCAGGTAAGTTGCATGGACGTTAATACTGGCGTGAGATTGTATTGTGACTAATGGGAAAGAGCGATGGGGATTCGCAAAGTGCGCAAACCACTGGTGGTATGTAAACTGTGCAAATTTTGAGAGCTGCCGGGACAGAACATACAATCGAGAGTGACAAGATCACAGGATGTTCACAGTAAGGAAAAAAAGTACAGAGGCACTTAAAAGAAGGAAAAATGCAACAAAATGTTGGGTCCCTCTTGTGAATGTACAGTTTCCACTCTTCTGGGAAGACATTCTGGAAGAAAGTTTTTGGCATTCTATTGTTGAAAATATATCAGCAAGATGGAGAAAGAATGTTCAGGGGGCCTACCCATGACTCCTGATGCATTATATAGTCCTGTACAAAGGTGTAAAATCCAGGTCCAAAAAGTACAAACCCTACCACAGATGCTTCGACTCTAACAAGCTCATTTACCTGCCTGTTGAGTAGAAGCACCCTTGGCTAACATCAAACTGTGGCAACGTTTTAACTTTCTGGACCTGGATTTGACACCTCTGGTACTCTACAATGCTACATTGCTCAGAAACTGAAGTGTAAATCTCTGGTCAGGTGAGGGAAGCCAACTGGTGCTATAGGAATCAGGCCTGGAGATTGTCCCTCAGCGATGGAGACCTTTGGACAGGAGATACGATTTGGTTGGCCACTGGGTGTAAACTTGATGTCAAACAGGACCCTTTGCTTTCTGAAGTGATGAAGGAATTCCCTATTCAGGTGAATAATAACTACCAGCGACATCATCGTTTTTTGTGTTTCTTTTTTTTTCTGGGGAGCCTGCCATCAGCCATTGCAGGAATCTCTGCATAGTTTTGGTACATTTTCTGCAACGCTAAGATGCCACAAGATGCCTCTAAAATCCTGGCTAATGAAAAATAATTGGCATGAAGGAACTATAGTGAAGGGATGCATCACCGCTGTTCTAACATCCTTGCATATTGAGGGAGGAGCTAATTTTAGATTGGGTTGTTCGTCTTTGACTGAGGTGCGAAAATCAAACCATTAATAAGCCATTATATTTAAGGATTATGTCAGTTTTGAAATGATCACCTGACACGGGATCATAGTTTGTGGTATTTTACCATTTAGGTTAAACTATTAATATAGGTAATGATCAATGTTTTTAAGGTGTGTCAATTAATAGCGGTTTTTCCTAGCAGGGATGCCTTTCCAAACATGACACTATTAATAACTTAGTTTACAGAAATACTGTATCCTGAAGCAGTGGCGGGCCGTGCATTTCAACCTTAGGCCTTCAGTGACGTCACATACATACACAATATCGGCTCGTCAAGCAGCACTTAATTTCAGGAGCATTTAAAACCATCAAGTAGACACCAACCAAACAATAACAAAACAAACTATTCTTTGAAAATAAACAGGTCATTTGCATTTTGAAAATCGGCGATACAACAGCAAATAACTGAAAATGTTGAGCAGCTGAGATTGAACGAACTTTCGTGCACGAAGGTGACTACAATGCGCCATTATAAATTGCAGGTGAGCAGATTTATTTGATACATTTTTGTATCTTTGTCATTTTATTTCGTTACCATGAATTTAATACTAACGAAATAAAATGACAAGAAGAAATGTAAAATAAAATTCATTTACTCACCAATGTCGTGCCTGTTCACTGAGGTGCAGATCTACGCGAGTGTCCCCAAACGTTTTTAAACGCACCGTAGCTTGTAAGTGCCCAGCCGTTTCCTTGCTGCCTTAGTAAAACAATCCAGTGTGGCTCCAAACACCAAATCGGTCAGTTGCAAGCAATAG
Organism: Hippocampus comes; assembly: GCF_001891065.2. Taxonomy (NCBI): domain Eukaryota; kingdom Metazoa; phylum Chordata; class Actinopteri; order Syngnathiformes; family Syngnathidae; genus Hippocampus; species Hippocampus comes. The sequence goes on from NW_017805824.1 coordinate 4,769,915, forward strand.
GCATTCCCAGCAGTACAATTTGCAGCAGAGGCTGTGAGCCACGGGTAGCGTTCATAATTGATCATCTGAAAATGACGGACAACCCCTTTTCCCTGCTGGGACAGGTTAGCTCGCGCAGGAGTTGGGCGACCTCTTCGCACAACATCCAGCTTTTGGTGGAAGGTCCGTCTTGAAAATTGTGTGGAAAGTAGTTCCACAACCAGATCAACATCTTCTCCTTCAGCCATTTTGGGTTAAAATGCATT
>NW_017805824.1:4770256-4807768 GCF_001891065.2 Hippocampus comes
GGCCTGCTCTGTTTAACCTGAAGCCCCCGAGCAACTTTAATTTACCTGGCAACGCAAGCTAGCTGATATATGATTCGTTAAAAACTTTACCATAATAAATAAGTTATTTATCGAGTGGCTTTCAATGTTATTTAAAATAACATTGAAAGCCACTCAACTAAGTGGAAATAATATGAGGTAAAGAATACAGAGAATAATTTTGTTTACATATTTATGAAAATAAAATAACTTATAATAAATTATAAAATAACATAAAATACATAAGAGTAAATTTACTTTTCTGAGAATGTTTAGGCCAGCAGAGAAGGCCTTGCTGGCCCTCAGGGTCCGCCACTGTCCTGAAGCTAGTAATTGACACAATTGACACCTACCCCCATAAAAGATTTGTAATTACCTGTAGATGCCGCCAGATGACGCTAAAGCAGTTTTTTAAAAAAATATTCAACTTTGCTTTGTCTTGAGCACAAAAACAGTAAATGTGCAGGTTCTTCAATAAATTACCGCGTGTGGCTCGCCCTCAAATATCTGTGACTAGACAAATTTGCAAATGCCAAACTACTACAAAAAAACAAAACAACTGTACATGCGTTCCCATAAAGGTACTTGATGGCTGGCCATGCATATCAGAGAGTTTACAGTGGACAGAGGGATGCCCTCTATACTTGATGGGGCAGTACACTGCTCTTCAGGTAATATTTTAGAGTGTTCAACAATACCTTAATTACTTAACAGACAGCAGAGAATCAATGTGCATTGTTCCTCTTGCCCACTGACAGATTGGACCTCATGCAGTAAACCTGGCAGGTGGACAGGCAGCCAGTATGAGAATTGCCAAGCACATCCTGCACCATCACAACAACTTGGAGGTGACTGAGCTGAAAGCCGGAAGATCCAAAACTGAAGAATATATTCAGCAAATGCAAGGACTTTTATGGCTCTAACTACAACATGGATGCAAGCATGTTCCTCAAAGGACCCATAAGGTAGTGATTCACATAGGTGACCTTTTGCAGAGCTTTTCAGTCACCCTGACACTACCGATGTACCATCACATGCAACCTATTTTGCCATTTATGTGTTTTTTTTTTAATTGTTCATTATCCATGCTTATATCGGTAAAATTTAACCTGAAGCAGCCTCAGTGTGCATACGCTTTTTAACACATGCATAAACTTTTTAACACATGTACAAAAGAATGACATTTCAAAATTTCCGTACCATTTTGGGTCACATTCAGAAAAGGCATAAATCTCTGGGTGATCATTGGGTCATTGATTTTTTTTCATTGCTTTCAAATGCGAGTGTCACTTCTCAGTTCAGGTTCTTGGTGTAGTCCTTTTCTGTCTTTTGTGTAACTGTTTGAAGCATGAAAAGCAGTTTTTCCAATTCATGGTGTGATTAAAATCTGAATTGTCACCCGACTTTGTTGCACATGACAGAGATATGCATTGCAAATGATTACAGTGTACACAACACCAAGGTTACAAATACTCATTCGAACACTTGATTATTCACTGTTCAGTAAAATAGAGCAGATGTGTCAAACTTTATGTCACAGGCAACCTTGTAATTATGGTCCCCCCTGGCAGCAGGTGGGGTACACCCTGAATTGGTTGACAGCAGGGGGAAACATGGACAAACAACCATTCACGCCCACACTCACATCGGGACCATTTAGAGTATTCCATTGACCTGCAACGCATGTTTTTGGAATGTGAGAAGAAACCGGAGTACCCCGAGAAAACCCACGCAGGCACTGGGAGAACATGCAAACCCCACACAGGAATGCCGGGGCCGGAATCAAACCCTCTGCCTCTGCACTGTGAGTCGGACGTGCTAACCAGTCACCCACCCAAATTAATAATAAAGACAAATTTTTAAATAAACTATTTTGCTTGTGGTATTGTTTTGTACCTGAAAAATGCATATTTAATGTGTACGTATGTGCTTTTCAGTCTATTTTTTTCTACGTTTCTTAATGAAAGAAGCACTTCTACTTCTGTTTTTTTTAAGCATCTGTACTTATATTTAACTACAAAGTGTGAATACTTCTGCAGAAGAGTGTTATGGAAAAGCTATTAGAAGTATTTGCCATGGTTATACGGTGTACACGTACTGTACTGAATGATTATATTTCTGTTTATGTTTACGTCCTGCTGGATTAAATTCTTTGGGCAAGAAATCGCTGCGTCACTGTGACTAATAGCCACGCCCACCGAATGACTTCCGGGTTTTGCTGCTGCAAGTAAGTAGAAAATAACGCAGACACTTGGATTCACTATTTTGAAGGTGAGTGTGTGAATTAAATTATATCTGCAAAATTAAATATTGCTTGCTCGCGTCTAGAAATATATCGAATCTGCTTCGAACAAATTTCAAGGTGCGACTTTCCTCTTCATTTTCAAACACGTCGTACATGGGAAACGCAGTTTCAAATATTTAGCGAAGACAGTTGTAATCTGTTCTTGTTTTTGCTTTCAATGACATGCATGAATCCTTTTCGCGTGTTGAGCATTCACAAACACCAAAATGATTGTAAATGCAGCATGGAGATGACGTCACTGGAACGCGATTTAGTGATCAGCTGACTCCGGCTGAAATAATTAATTAAAAAAAATCTTTTTATTCTAAATCTACCGCTGGTTAGTCTTCATTATACTGTATTATTGTGATCTAGATTTTACTACTAGATACCAATACATTTCGTGGGATGGGAACAGGTAGCGGTTGTGATGGTTGAAGTCAGGGTTTTAATTTAAATTGGTGAAAAATTCAGTGCAAAAGAAACAGTAGAAGGGTACCAAGCTTCGAACCCATACCATTATTTTCAAACCCCCAATTATTCACATTTATAATAATGTTACTGTTATCTGGAAATTTTACAATGTAGATTTTGTATATAGCAGTCATGGTTTTACATATTATTATTGTTGTTATTATTATTCTTATGATTAGTATTATAATTGTAATTATGAATAATAATCATAATAGTAATACTAATATTATTTTACAGCACAATAAACATGAGAAAAGTGGAGAAAACTGTACTGAGTGTTGAACAGACTGAGGGAGTTGGCGCTCGTGTTCGCAGAAGCATTGGTAGAAAAGAGGTACGTATGATAAATATGTTTTGAGTTATCACTACTTTCTGAATACATCAACTTTCATTCTATTAGGCATGATCTTATTCCCAAATGTCTCTCCCAGTTGGAGAACCTGGATCCTTTTCTGATGCTGGATGAGTTTCGTGTCTGCAAGCCTGCAGGTTTTCCAGACCACCCTCACAGAGGTTTTGAAACGGTATAGACTTTTGAAAATATTTGCTATAATCATTGAGCCACATTATGACAGATGTGATTATAAACTATAGTCATCCTGTATTTAAATACTTTTTAAAACATATTCAGTATATTTTAAAATTAACTGAGTTTAAATACATGTTCCAGCGAGACTCATCAGGAATTGGTCCTATAAAGTTTTTTAATTGCCTGTAGATCTCGCAAGAAGGTGGCAAAGCATTATTTTTTCAAATGAAACTTCTCAGCTCACATCAACACAGTTACTTGACACCAAGAGCTCATCTCATTTACAACTTTTTTTTGGTCCTCGTTCTTGGCTCCTCTGTTTACATGCTAGAAATTTCATTGAGGAGGGAGGAGATTGACAGAGGTGCAAGGTGTCATCATTTAATGGAGACTGGTACTAAGGATGACGTCACGTCATTCACGAGTATCACAAATGCACCATCTCCATGGCATAATTATTCCTTTCACCACTTTATGGTTCATCTTTAAAGTGGATTAAATTAAAGTCAAATTTCAAAACTGTTAGATGTGACAATCACTGCTTGGCAGATGCAAAGGCGAGCACAAGTGGTCTGTCCCAAGCCAGCCTCCCCCCGTCCCTTACTCCTCCAATACACACATTGCATATTTAGAATGACTTGAAAATGTGTGAAAATAAATGTACAATTTATTTATTGCTTATGCATTATGTTGAATGCGAACAACTGTGCAGAACCATGAAAAAGTTTTTATTTTCTTTATGTGGCTAAATGCATTTGAGAAAATAGTAGCTTAATTACAGCAAAACTTAGAAGCAGGCAGTTGGTTCAGTATAGTACAAGAAACCACGAGTCAGTGTAATCATGTCTTCTTGGTATCAGGCACTGTCGCAAATCGAACAGACACTGATCAAAATACATATATTCAAACTAAATAATCAATAAATGACCATTCAGTTAGCAAATGATATGTCCCTTCTCCAGTTCTGGATGTGCCACGCCCCGAAGCCATTTACGATCATCTCTCAATCTGTTGGCCACGAACTCTGCCATGATGTCGTTGCCATTACGGAAAATTGTCGAAATGGTTGACTTTGCCAAATCATAGTCTCGGGCGAGCTTCGTCTGGGAGACACCCTTTCCCTTTTGAAAGTGAGAAACAATTTCAGCCAGTCACAGCAATAAACCCACTCATCGCTGCTATTATAAATTTTTCTCTTCAGCTCTGCCTTATTTCACGGCCACGAAACCCGGAAGATTTCCAAGGTTATAGTTGTTGCTGCTCAACTTTACACTCGCCTCGACACTCACAATGAGTATGATCATTTCAATCCGGTTCCTGCAGAGCACACAATACCAGACAGTTCTCACAAGGGTTCCCAATGACCTACTAGTGACTGCTGACCTTGGCTCCCCCTTTTCTCTTGTTCTCCTTGACCTTTCCGCTTCCTTTGACACAATGGACCACAATTTTCTTTTGCAGTGGCCCCAGTCCATTGTGAGAATCTCTGGAACCATCTCCAAATTATTTCAGTCTTAACTCACAGGTAGAGCTAAGTGTCTCTCCCAGGGGAACTCAAGATGCTTACCCTACACTGCCACATGGGTGGGGTGCCACAGGGTTCATTTTTTGGGCCAGTCCTTTTTACCAATTACAGTACATGCTTCCCCTGGGTCAGCTCATCAGCAGGCATGGTGTTTACTATTACTACTATGTTGATGACGCTCATCGCTTATCACCCTCAGCCACAACAACTGCTTTCAGTGCCGGCCTGGAGGAGATGAAGCCATGGCTGACATCCAACTTCACCCAGTTAAAGAGCGCCAAAGTCAGTCATTCCCCATCACAAACATCACTATTTCTGGCCGCAACATTCTCTTCTCCCCCACTGCCACAAACCTAGGTGTCAAGTTTGACTCTCATCTTTCCTTTGACACCCACACCTGCCATCTCACAGGTTTCCTTCCTTCATCTCAACACTGCCAAACTCCACCCTTTCTCCTCTTTGTTTTATGCTAATAAACTGGTCCATGCCTTCATCTCATCCAGGCTGAATTACTGCAACTCACTTCCCGTCTGGGTCTCAAGCAGGAGCCTGCAAAAACTCCAGCGCATACAAAACTGCGCTGCCATGATCCTGACTCGTAAATACGACCATTTTACACCTATTCCAGACTCTCTACTGGCTACCTACTTTCTCCCAATCTCACTAGAAACTCTACCTACTTACCCACAAGTGTGTTCATGGAAATGCCCTCTTATACCTGAGCAAGCTTTTCAGCCCACGTAACTCCACAAGGAAACTCCGGTCTAAGGACTAAGGTCACCATGACGGGAGAGAAGGCTTTCCAAAACGGTGGCATGACGACTCTGGAATGCACTCCCTGAGTTTCTGAGGTCTCCTCAAACTTTGGAGACCTTCAAAAGGAAGCTAAAAACCTTTCTATTCATTTTACATTTTAAACCTCTACTTTTTTCCTGACTCCAAGTGTGCTTTTATTTTCACCAGTTGTCAGCTGTAGCCTTTTCTGTTTATTACTTTGTCTTTAAATTCTCTGTAGCACTTTGTATTGTAAAGTACATTGCAAATCAAATGTATTGTTATTAATTATTATTATTAATTCTAAGCCTTATGGGCTGGACATTAATCACCGTGGCAATGGTTAGTGAGGATGCAAGGGGGTTCACTGGATCTACAAACACAAACTTAAAACAACTTTATCGCAAACGTTCCAGATTAATCTCCCAGTGTGGGTGTTTTGGGCTGTACTCCCAGCATGCCTTTCTGCAGGTGTGTTTGCTCACATTCTCGTGACTTTGGAGAAGATACAGCTGTGCTGAAAGATCACAGGAGGCTCGCAGTAGGAAGTCGAGCTTTCAGATGTTCCCCATTAAATTCTTTCCCTATTGAATTCCCGACCCTGAGCTCAGCTCTTCTCTTGGCCACTGGGGCAGCCAAAAGGAACACACACACACACACACACACACACACACACACACACACACACACACACACACATACAAAAACACATGCGGCACGATCTGCATGAACAAGACCTGGAACATGACACTTCATCTAATGTGATTCTCTCCAACAAGGTTCAGTTTGTTGGCTTGTTCATTTGGATATTAAAAAGTAATATTATTATTATATTTTAAAAAAAAATGCTTCAGTGTATATTCAATGTCAGAACAAAGCTCAGCAAAACACCATTTGTCACCCAGATTTGATGTTTACATTGTGTGACTGAATCATATGGTTGAACCTACAGGTGTTTAAACTGTAATTCTCTTTTGTTTTATGTGTCAGTGAGATCATAAATTTTAAAATGGGAATTAGAAACAACTAGAAGCAAACGTGCTTTGGCACTTATGTGCAGAACTATGCGAGAAAGAGTGAGAACAGGTAAGAAGGAATACTTAAAAATTGCGTTTTAATAAAATTAGGTGTGTTCTAATCATCTTCATGTTATTGTTGTTGGAAAGATAAAGCACTCAGATCAGATCCTGCCTTTTTCACGAAACTGGACCACTGCTCTTATCCCATCACTGCTGTGATCGCAGCACCAGCGGGGATGATGGACACTTCAAGTTGTGCCCAGAGAGCAAATTCAAGAACCTACTTTTCCGATATTTTGACTGCCTCTCCATCGCCATCGGTCAAGCTCACTGAGAAAGCCGCCTGTTGTGCTTATGTTCAATGTTATGACATTTTGTTGCCTTGAAACTGTCCTCAGGATCAAGATGAAACGTCCTTTAATCTTCCAGATGGTGGAGGTCTTATCTGTCCGAGTGAGCTTGTTCTGCTGACCATTTTTCACAGTTTTAGGAAGATTGATTGGCAGTATAGCGTTGCCGCGTCAACATTTGCTGTGTTATCTTCTACACCTTCACTGTGTTGTTCCCCCAACAGGTAACGTACGTGTTGGAAGGGGCCATAGCCCATGAAGACTTCTGTGGCCATTCGGGGCGACTGAAACCTGGAGATCTGCAAGTAATTATTTTCCAACATTATTGGGCTGAATTTTAGAGGAGAAATGCCATGCCAGTCTGTCGCAAAAAGCGTTGGTAGCAAGTTTGTAGGTGAGCATTAAAAAAAATAAAATAAAATACACAAGATGATGAAAGCTTACTTTGTCTTCAAAGCTTACCAAATCACAATCAGCTTTAAATAATACAAATTAATTTTCACATTTATAATAACTAAAATGAGGAATGTGTCTCATACTGTTTTTATACTGCCATTACGTTTGAGGTAAATTAGAACTCATTATATGATTAACATCTCTAAGGATATGATTGACATTTTATATTTTTTGCTCGATATTTCATGACCTTTCCAAATTGACCGGTGCCAATCGGATAGACACAAAGTTCAACAAAATTAATGTGAAGATATTTTTTCAATGTCCTAAAGTTGGAGGATGATTATGAATGGTTTTACTTTTAAAAACCCTTCTTGAATGTTATTTGTTTTTGTTTTTTACATCTGGTCAATTTGAGCTCAAACCTCACACAGTTTACTATTCTTGGTAACAGAAACGGTTTTTCATTCCAGATGTTTTAGCTCGAACAAATATGGATTTTGAAATAATATGCATTAACCGCCAAATTGTCACGTTTTCGGCATTCGCAAATTCGCAGTCCTCTGTTATCACTAAGAAACTCACCCATTTGATGTTTTTATGCTCAGACCAAAGCCAAGCCTAATATAAAAGTATTGCTTTGACTCCATCTTGTGGCACAGCGATGCCAAGGAACTAACTTGAAGTGAGCAGAGGAGCTTCAGTTAACCACACCACTGACCTGTCTAATAGAGGAGCTGTTTTTGCCACCATCTTGTGGAATCTTAACCTTTCTTGAGGGGTTAAGGGCATCGATTACTTTTGGATTTTTACTATTCGCGGCAGGGCCTGGTTCAGAGACATTAAAAGACTAAAAATATATATTTTTCCAGGTTAATGTAAATCAGTGAGATTTTATGGTCATCTGTATATTTCTCAAAAATCCCGTAACTGGTGTTCTGGTTGTACTGGTTGGGGATTGTTTGATATAATGGTCTAATTCAGTGGTTCTTAAACTGGGTTCGATCGAACCCCAGGAGTTCGGTGAGTCGGTCTCAGGGGTTCGACGGAGCCTCTGCCATGAAGGGTAAGACACACGCAACTCAACATGTTTATTAGTTATGACACACCCGCTTGGCCATCATTGGCTGCAGATGATCACATGACATTGGTTGTCTAATCAGTGCTGTGGGAAATTTAGTTTGCTTCGTAGTCAGCGTGTCACTGTCGTGATAGTACGTCGTTCATTTAAAAAAAAAAGAGTATACTTATCCCTTGAAATGTTATTAACTTTTTTCTGTTTTTAATAAATGCGGGGTTTTTTTTATATCTTGAATTTGTAAAAATATATATGTATTTATTTTTCACTCATGACGGGTTCGGTGCATGTGCATATTAACTGGTTGTGTTCAGGACCTCTTAAAAGGTTAAGAACCACTGGTCTAATTGGAGAGTTAACACACAATGTACAGGACCTCGTAAGTTCAGCAACATAGATACCTTCATCACTTTCTGTCTGGTTAAATTGCTGTGCTCAAATGAGCACCAAAGATAACAGATGTAAATACAATTGAAGGTAACAGGAGGGTTAATTAGGTTTACGTGATAATTGCTCTGCTTCAAAAGATGTGAAAATGTGTGTGTGTGTGTGTGTGTGTGTGTGTGTGTGTGTGTGTGTGTGTGTGTGTGTGTGTGTGTGCGCGCGATCAGTGGATGACTGCAGGACGGGGAGTGGTTCATGCTGAGATGCCCATGTCTGAGGAACCCTTGGTGGGTTTGCAGCTGTGGGTGAACCTGTCCAGGCAGAATAAGATGGTGGAACCAGCCTATCAGGAACTGCAGAGCTCAGATATCCCCAAAGTGACTCACGGTGGGGTCACTGTGGCTGTGATATCTGGAGAAGCCTTAGGAGCAAAGGTTTCTGCTTGTTTCTCCTCTATACAGTGTGTTCCATTGGTTTGCGTATTGACTTACGCCGTATTACAGTCCAAGGTCTACACAAGGACACCGACAATGTATTTGGATTTTGTGCTGAAGATTGGAGCCCAACATGTACAGCCAGTCCCATCAGGTAAATAATAGTCATAAGGTATATTGAATGTATGGAAGAGGTTTGGTTATTGAAATCGTTCTGCTGTGGTCCATAGAAAAGAAGTATTAAAATTAATCGGATGACTGACTAATTAGCCGATTACGGCCCTTCAACCATCAACCAAAATAATCTGTTAAATGGGGATGTTATTTGATGCATTCTGATAAAAATCTACCTTTTTTCAATGAATGAGCCTATTAATCGGTCTTCTATATTTTTCTCTGCTAAAAATCGTCATCGGCCTCAAAATATACAGATCAGTCGGGCCCTAGTTTCTATCAAATGGAGAACTATTGGGCTTTAAAATATAAAAAGTATTCTGTTGGTCAGATTTGACATATTTGGCAATCAAATGAGTAACGTGTTGATGTTTATGTTATGTTTACTTTATTCTCCACTTAGATGATTCATGCTTTATAAAGGGAACTATCTCTACTTTTGTTAGCCACATGCAAGCCGTACCACTTAAATAATTGTTTGAATTTTCACAGGATGGACTGCCTTCATTTACACTCTGTCAGGAACCATTCATGTTGGTGAGTCCTAGACTTTTAACAGGAACGACTCTTGTTTTATTTCCGTCATGTAACATTTTGCTGTTAACATGGAATCAAAATTAATTGTGTACAGACAACCCCCTTTTAGCCTCACCTGCAATTATAGGTGAAAATCTGAGATATAGAGAGACCACATTCAAAAGATTTTGGGAATAGTTTTACCGAAGGATGGGCGAGCACCGATACCAGGTATTGTTTTGTGGTTTGTCCATGGTGAGAGGTGCGCTGCAGGTGAGGGCATACTTATTGCTGACCCAGCTCTGTTCCTTTACGTTAAAGTTTACCCCTGTGGACGAGACGATAGCCTCCTGCCTTCAGGTGGGGAGATGGGTTCCGAATGTTGTTTGTGCCTATGCACCAAACAGCAGTTCAGAGTACCGACCCTTCTTGGAGTCATGGAAGGGGATGGTGGAGAGCACCCACTCTGGGGACTCCCTTGTTTTGTTGGGGGACTTTAATGCTCAATGGGCAATGACAATGAGACCTGGAATGGCATGTTTCGGACATGTCTGAGGTGCACTCTCTTATTTCTGTGGTTTTGGTCACCGAGGTGGTTAAAAAGCTCCTCAGTGGCCAAACTCCAGAGGTGGATGAGATCTGTCCAGCGTTCCTAAAGGCTCTGTATGTTGTGGGGCTGTCCTTGTTAATATGCCTTTGCAGCATCTCGTGGACATTGGGGACAATGTCTCTGGAATGGTATCACGGGGGCCCTGTTTGCACTTGATCTGGTTTTGTGTGAGAGACGAAACGCTTTTACACAAAAACTGCTATTTCCAGTGAGACATCTATTTCTCCCTCCAAAAATGTCATAAAGGTTTTATTAGTGACAAGCAAGCCTTTCTCAGATTGGGCAAAATTGCTCTCAGATGTGTTTATGAACCCAAAACAATAGGCATTTGACTTTAATTGCATTAGCGTCCAACACCACATGTTCAATGGCACAATAACAATGAGTCAAATACTTGTCACTTGGATCATTTTTGGGGATCAATTTAATGAGACTGAGGTGTTCCAGTTGGACATTGTTCTCTTGAAGGCCCTGATGAGGAGCAGCAGAAGGTGGAGCCCCATCACACGGTGGTTTTTGGAGATGGGGACAGTATTCGATTTGAAAACAAGGTAAGAGATACTCTATATCACAGGTGTCGAACTCAAGGCCCGGGGGCCAGATCTGGCCCGCCACCTCATTTTATGTGGCCCACAAAAGCAGATCAAACATGTCAACTTCCATGATCCTTTCTAAAATGTCTATCAAAATTCTCATAATTTAAATTCACATATGTAATAAATAAGAGATATATTCTGAGCATTTTCTTGTTGCCAAACTCCTCATGATCGTAACTTAAACAATAGTTAAATCAACAGCTCTTCTTGACTTCTTTATATGGATTCAGTCAGAATGGCCCTCCAAGTGAAACGCTTACTAAAATGTGGCCCGCACCAAAAATGATTTTGACACACCTGCTCTATATACTCTCTCTTTCTGTGTCATTCTACTTCAGTCCACTTCTTTTATTTTCTCTTCAGGGTTCCGACATTTGCCATTTTGTCCTGATAGCTGGAGAACCCATCAATGAGCCTGTCGTGAAGCATGGTACATTTGTTCATTTGTTTGTCAACAACATTCCGATGTGTGTATACTAAATGGAACAAACGCTTCATGTGTTTGCTCTTCAGGTCCATTTGTAATGAACACGCAGGAAGAGATCAACCAGGCTATCAGTGATTACAGAAATGGTCAAAATGGCTTTGAGCGAGCCTTAAACTGGCGATCTCAGATCCGAGATTCTTTTTGACCATTATGTTGTACAAAATATATTATTTGCTACTTGCATCTATTTTTGTAATCTTTCTTTGGTCATAAAGTAAATTTACATTCCATTTTATTAGAACAACAACACCCTAGCACAGTAGTTTTTAAACCTTTCTATGCCGTATGCCATCTGAAAATAATATTCTCGCTCTCGAAGTGCTACCACAATTACCAACATCAAGTGCTCCAAAAAAATGGAACTGAGGTTTTATTTCTAAAAGGTTTATTTAAAATTGTTGTAAGCCATTGTAATGTCATACACATTTTGAACATTAACACTGCACTTACGAAAATGACAATAAAACAAAATTACTTATACTTATAAATAATGATTCATTGAAAATGCTTAGTGCGTAAAAGGTGAATAAAAACTGCACCAAAACAAACAGTTCTAAAAGATTACAAGTCAATATATTGTCCTAACAAGTCAAATACAACTGAGCTGTGCAAAACAAATATATAGAATTTTTAAAAGAATTTTTTAAATAAATAAATAGAGGTTTGTACATTTAAATCAGTTCCCCGTATTCTTTTGCAAGCCACTTGAAGGACGCTGCATCCAACATTGTCTTGAATATTTTTTTATGTGTTCACAAAATATAATTATGTGGAAGTAAAAGAAATTGTAATTTTACTAAATGTGTCATTTCCGAACTGCATATAAATGAATTAGGTATCCCAGCACAAATGACCAAATCCCATTATGGAAGTTTATTTAATTCTTTATTCTGTCTTGTACTAGTCCTCATAATACAGTCCCCTGTATTTTGGAGTTGTGGGGCGAGGTTTACTTGTTAATAATATTAAAATTGTTTTGAATTCAGAACACAACTGATAATTTGATGACTCTGACTGTGTGTTGTCCTTTTCATCGGAAATTGTTCAACTCTTCTGCTGGATCTCATTAGATTCTACAAGCCCAAGTCTATGCCACTGACGTTTGCGAGTGATTGCGAAGGTAGCGAATGTTGATTTTTCATCAGGGTTCATTCAAGGTCGCAAATGTTTGCATCGACGTTCTAATAATATGCAGAAAAAATTTTGAACATGTTAAAAATTTCTTGGCTACAAGAAAAACGTTTTTTTGAATGTCTTTGCAAAAGTCGGCGACGTTGAACGAACCCTGACAAAAAAATTTGCTACCTTTGCAAACACTCAAACCTTCGTCGCTCGATGGGATTCGGGCTTCAATGAAATATCTTCCTTAATGGTGATTTCCTCCAAGTAAGGAGGGGTATCATCTGTGGGACATCATGGGGCGGTGCAAGTTGCTTGTCTGCCCCCTCTCATGTGACAGAGGTCTGGATCACATTTAAAACACATGTTAGTGCTTGTGTGTGTGCAGAAGAAATTCATGATGATGGGATTTAACAGCTCTGAAAGGAAAGGTTGAGAGCTCAAAGCAAATAAGGCAAAAAACATTTTGTGGATTAAGAGGTACAGTAGGTGTAAGGCAGCCAATGACTAACTTAGATTCATAACCAAAGAGAAAGGAAACAGACTGAACTTCTCTCCGAGCTTTTTGCTGGCTCCATTTGGACAAAGGAGAAGGTGGGTGATAAGAAGCCTTCAAGGGACTCAGAATTTTATGAGGTCCTTTTCAGCTTCTAGCTCATTGCCTACTTACTCAAGTGAACACCGCATCAAAGCTGCACAAATAAGACGTTCCGAGTTGTAAAGCCCCTCCATTTGGCTGGCGGGTGTCTGGGGGCTGCTTTTGTGACAGGTTGCGTCTGGCTCACGCAGACACAGACACACCCACAGAGCAGGGTTGAGAGTTTATGCAGCACATACACGTTAGAGATCAGCTGGTCTGGCCCTCAGAGAGGTAGCCAGCTGTGAAAAGGAAGACAAGTTCATAGCGAGTGCTGCTCAGAGGCCAGAGCAGAGGATCCAGGGGATGCTGGTGAAGATGAAGCAGACTCTTTATCGAACCTCCTGCTTGGTGACTCTGCTGGTGGAGCTCAGCTGGATCAATGGGGGCCTCGGCCTGCAAAGACAGGTTGGAAGTAGGGTGAGTGGACCTTTTTGTCTTCATACACAAAAGTCGCAAGAGCTTGTAGTGCGGTTGGAGTGCGTTGGGTGAATGGATGATGGATGGATGGATGGATAGATAGATGCGGTCTTCAGGCGGGTGAATGCTAACCTGCAAAGCATACTTCACTGTAACCAGAAGTGGCACTCTCACTCTGTACTTAAATAGAAGTCTTACATTAAAAAAAAAAAAACACCATTGACAGTCACCAATGATAAACGAACCTCAGTAAAAAGCAGTCACACACCGACCACATACCAATGGCACCTGAGTGTTTTTTTTTTTTTTGGTCGAAAAAAATAAATGTCCTAAAAGATGCGATTTGAGGTAGTTGGGGATTCTCTTGAATCATTGAAATAAGAAGCTACGATGTTTGAATCAGTGACAACTGTACTTTGATATTTTTTTTTCCAACTTCCATTATCTCTACCTTGATTCCATTATTTTTCACTCCTAGCCAGAGGTCTGTCGTTTCACTTCCCCCTTCAATAATTCACAGTACTGAAATGTCATCGCAAACTACTGAGTTATGTATGCGTGTGAATGTATGTGTGTATATGTGTGTGTGTGTGTGTGTGTGTGTGTGTGTGTGTGTGTGTGTGTGTGTGTGTGTATATATATATATATATATATATATATATATAAAATCCTACGAAAACACTCACACTCACCACTGAAAAGTTTGCACATGCTCGACTGATATTTTTTTTTCTTTCTCAGTTCATATACAGTACATTGTTGATGGTATAGTGGTACACTCGCCTGACTTGTGAACGGGCAGCGTGGGATCATTTCTTACGGCGTAGATGTGTATTTGTTCATCTCTATATTTGTCCTGCAACTGACTGGCAATCAGTTCAGGGTGTAGCCCACCTTTCGCCCGAAGTTAGCTGGGATGGGCTCCAGCAACCCGCTGACCCTCTTCAGGATAAGCGGTGTTGAAAATGAAAAGATGGGTATGGTGCATGCTCTCATACACTACTAATCTCTTTACACAGTAGTGCATTTTCCATCACATGCACTACTGAAGCTCTCGCACACAATTGAAATGCTACTATCAAAATACACATAATGAAAGACACGTTTCAGTAGTGTGAACAAACTCTTATATTAGTAGTGTGTTTCTGTGACAAAAAAAAATCAATAGTGTATTTGAAAATGTTTTGTGCATAAGACAGTTTCAGTAGTGTGTCTGAGAATGTTTCATTCGTATTTGTTTAAAAAAATAAATAAATCACAAGTGGGTGTGAAAGGAATTATGCCCCTGATGGCCAATCATACAGCACGTGTGGCTCTCTTGTACATGCTGGAGGAGTAAAGCTATTTTTTGATTTGAGAGAATTGCTGTCTCCGCCTCACAGGTTATATTGTGTTATGTAAGTATGCACACGCAACACGAGAGTGTCGACAGAGTGAGCTGTGAAGGTGATGACATGCTGGAGACCAGACACTTGGCTGCATGATTGTGAGATTCTGAGTACTGACCAAGCCCTCAAAGATAAATTGTTTCAGTCTTGTGTCAGACAAGATGTTTGCATGCAAATTGACAAGCTCCAATTCAAGTGAAGTTAAGACATTGTGTAAAACGCACAAGGATTTGTAAATCCTTTTTGACCTAGATTTGATTAAATACATTACAAAGACATTTCATTTTAAACTTGATCATTTGGGGGGGGGGGGTTATTTTTCAAATATAAATTCATTTTGAATTTCATGCCTGCAACATGTTGCCAAAAAATGGGACAGGAGCATGTTCACCACTTTGTTACGTCTCCGTTCCTTTTAACAACACTCAATAGGCAATCCGGAACTGAGGACACGAATGGTGAAATCTCTGTGGGTGGAATTCTTTCCCATTCTTGTTTGATGTACATCTTTATTTGCTCAATAGTCTGTAGTCTCCATTGTCATAGTTGGTGCATTTTCAATGGGACACAGGTCTGCTGGCGGGCAAGTCTTATACAGTCCTTTACTACGAAGCCACACAGGACATGTGGCTTGCCATTGTCTTGTTGAAATAAAGCAGGGATGTCCCTAAAAAGGACAATGCTTGGATGGCAGCATATCTTGCTCCAAAACCTTTCTGCAACTTTCACCATTTTCACACATGTGCAAGCTACCCATGCCATGGGCGGAAAAACTCTCCTAAACCATCACAGATGCTGGCTTTTGAACTAATCCGCATGGTTTCTTTTCTCAAAACAAGTTGACATGGGCTCGTCAGACCACAGCAGACTTTTCCACTTTGTGTCAGTGCCTCTCAAATGAGAAGCCAGCGATGTTGATCTATGGCTTTCGCTTTGCATTGTAGCGTTTTAACTTGCGTTTATAAATGTAGCGACCAACCGTGATAACTGATTCTGGTTTTCTGAAACGTTCCTGACCCACGTGGCAAAGTCCTTTACACAATGATGCTGCGAGTACTGCCTGAGCGATCAAAGGTCACGGGCATTCAATGTTGGTTTTCGGCCTTACGTGCAAAGATTTCTCCAAATTCTCAAAAAATCAGTCGCGCATGTGCAAAGTCTTTTGATGATATTATGGACTATGGATGACCAAATCGCAAAAACTTCCTAAAATTGCGCATTTAGAATCATTCTTAAATTGATGGACTATTTGCTCAAGAAGTTGTTGTGTGAACCTTACCCCATCCTTGCTTGATAATACTCCTTTTGTATCCCAATCCTGACACTCACCGGTTTCCAATTAAATTTTTCACCTGTGGAATGTTCCAAATGGGGCATTGTTTTGCGTGATTTCCAAAGCTTTTCTTGCTCCTATTCCAGCATTTTTGGAATGTGTTAAAGACATAAAATTCAAAATGAGAGAATATTTCCAAAAAACAATAACACTCAATAGTTCTTGTCCTCGTTCTGTATTCAATTGAAGACAAGTTGAAAAGGATTTGCAAATCATTGTAATCTGTTTTTACTTTCCCTCCCAGCCAGATGCTGTTTCATTTCACCCTTCAATGTTGCCTAAATCATCTTTGTTTTCAACGTCATTGGAAGTGGGGGTTTGATTCTTTTCTGTTTCTTACTATCAGGCAAAAAAAAAAAAATTAATACAATCAATAGAGGTTTAATACAAGTCAGAAATTTGAGTTTAGACATTAGTTTAGTCTTTACATAACCTTGAGGCCTTGTTTGAATTCAGTTTTTAGAATGTTTGTGACCATGTACCGTAAATGAAAAGATGACAGAGTGTGGTCTTTACAGGTAATGAAGCAGTGGGAGAGGAAGGTACGCTCAGCCTCCAGCCTTGACGAGCTGCTCAGACTTGCAGACTTCCCCGACTGGAAGTTGTGGAAGTGCCGCATGAGACTGCAGCAGTCGGACTCTCTTTTCTCGCCACCTTCGGCCGGCTCCCACCGCTCGACACGTTACGCCGCAGAATCTTACAGCTTGGAGATACTCAAAGGTAGGACAGCAGGTCATGTCCAGTGCTGGTGTACAAGTAGGCTATGAATTTTAGATCTACCTCTCACACACACACAAATGAAACATTGTCACACTAACTACTGAAACAGTCATCAACAGAACACTCGCTAACACACTATTGAATGATTCTTTTTCGCTCATATACCTCAGCAAAATGCTCACACACTAAATGTTTTGCTCAAGCACACTACTAAAACACTCTCACACACTGCTAAAGGGCTCTCACACACATCTGAATAAAATTAGCTTTTGCGCATTCACACAATTGAAACACTCACAGCCACTACTAAAACACTCTCAAATGCACCACAGAGTATTTTTTCCCGCTCTGATACACTACTAAAATGATGTAGGCCATAACTGAATGCTCTCATGTGCATTAATGAAATACTTGCAGCCAACTACTGAAACTCTCTTATTTACTGCAGTGTTGAATTTTGCTCGCATTACCACATCAACGTTCTCACACACTGCTGAATTGTTTGAGCACGTAGATTACTGCAATGCTCTCACACAAAACCTCTAAAACGCTCACAAAAACTCTAGTAAAACAGTCTCACAGCCACTACTGATTATTTTCGCTCTCATACACTACTAAAATGATGTAGGCCATAACTGAATGCTCTCATGTGCATTAATGAAATACTTGCAGCCAACTACTGAAACTCTCTCATTTACTACACTGATTGATTTTTATTTGCATTACTACATCGTTCTCACACGCTGCTGAATTGTTTGAGCACATACAATTACTGCAATGCTCTCACACAAAACCACTAAAACGCTCACAAAAACTCTAGTAAAACAGTCTCACAGCCACTACTCGCTCTCATACACTACTAAAATGCTTTCACACGTTGCTGTAATGCTCTCATGCGCCCTAATGAAACACACACGCGCAAACTACTGAATCACTCTCATTCACTGCACTGACTTTTTTCACACTCTCATACACTAATGAAATGTTCTGGCACACTAGTGAAATATTCTCATACACACTGCTGAAACTGTCACACGCACGCGCACACACACACACACATACACACACACACACACACACACACACACACACACACACACACACACACACACGACTAAAATGCTCTCATGCAGACTACTGAAAAGCTCACATCCATTACTAAAATTCTAAGGCAGACTACTGAATCACTGTCACACTGTAGCTGTCATTTTTTTGTTCCCATGCTGTATACTACTAAAACGCTCTCATGGAATCTACTCTTAAACTCGTAACTGAAAGGAATATTTCAGTCCATTAAGATGATCGCAGTTCATGAAATTAGGTGTGGAAGGGTTTCAGTACTGTGTATGAGAGTGTTTCATTGCTCTGTGTGCCAACATTTCATTTGTGTGTGTGTGTGTGTGTGTGTGTGTGTGTGTGTGTGTGTGTGTGTGTGTGAGGGAGAGAGAGAGAGAGAGAGAGAGAGAGAGAGAGAGAATCTTGTCAATTGTGTGTCTGACGGCCCCTCACAGCACGTTGTGTTTCCCATGCAGCCATAGATGAGGAGTGGCAGCGGACACAATGCATGCCAAGAGAGACTTGTGTGGATGTGGCCAAGGAACTGGGTACTGACCCGTCCATGTTCTTCAAGCCACCTTGTGTGTCCGTCCACAGGTTTGTCTATCACGAAACCGCCTCCACGTCATTCACTTGATATTCACCGTCGTATGGATCACGCATCATTTATCTGCCATCCTTGATATCCGGCTAGAGGTCCATGTCCTACAACACTCTTGGTCCACACCAGTAAGACAATTCGGCGCACGACTGGACAGATGTTATTCCACCGATGTTTTCATTTTCCTGCTGACAGGTGTGGTGGCTGCTGCAATCAAGAAGGTGTCACATGCAGAAACACAAGTACAGCGCTGGTCAACAAAACGGTAAGTGCATTTCTCAATGACATTGTGCTCTTGAGCAAATTAAATCCAATACGTTTTATGGTGGCGTACATTTCAGGTCCTCAGCGTGATTCCATTCAAGTTTGTACCGGAGCCTGTGCTGATAAAAGTTGTGAATCATACAGAATGCAAATGCATGGAGCCTGCCATTATACGACGTAATGCTCAGCCTCAGAGGGGCAGTGGGTGAGTCTGAAAACTGTCAATTCAGGCTCTCAAATAAATGTAAGCCGTGGTTGATGTACAGTCTGTATGAACATAGGCTACTTTTTTTTTCTCAGTTGTTCTCTGATTGGACAGCTTTCAGAGGCTGAGAATTCCAGGAGACTTTGCGTCAGCGGTTGGATTTGGGATTGTACAAGTGACAAATGCATACCGTACCCCTCTAATAGTAGCCCAGGTGAGTGTTTAGTTTTTCTGGTCACATTGCATTAGGTGTCCAAGGTGCAAGGTGTGAATTTTTCCACATATCGGAATAAATAAAAGCAAACAGTCACAAGAACCACATGAAGCAGATCAAATAAATATTCTAATTGCCTTTCCCATCACTGACTTGCAACTATAATTGTTACCTCCTGTTTAGATTTTCCAATGACTTCATGGATGCCCGACTGTGAGATCGACGTGGATCGTTGTGACTGTATTCCACGAGCTGATCCAACTCCCCAACTAAGAATGGTTCAACGCTGTCACCTCAACAGCTCCATCTGTTCTCACAGACGTCAATATTTTGACCCCTCCTCCTGCAGGTATAAAACACACGGAACTTTTACACAACGAGAGGTTCCCATGTGGACTTAATTGTGTCCTAATGCATGGATGTTTTCTCTCTCCTCATGGCAGATGCAAGTGGCCCAAATAGCAGCAAGTATGACAACCTGCAGACCAATCCTTTTGGAGGCAGAGAAATAGTGGCACATAATTTATTTACAACATTATTTATACAAATCACGTGAACTAATGGAGATTATACTTAGTCACAGGACCATGTTAATTAATTTTTAACATTCTGATCTTATGTTTGAATCAATTTGTGAATTTTGATATTCGGTTTTTCGTGCACTGAATATATGGATTATAAAAAGGTTATTTTTTATAATTCAGACTATTGCTCACGTTTTATTTTACAATGCATTTGCAAAACACTGATCGACAAACTTAAAATTATTTTTTTATCAAAGATTTAAGTCAAGTTTTCTCAATGATTTTTTTGGGGTGATCATTCCAAATCTGCCTTTATTTTTTCCTGCTGTTTTCATAAGAATAATAATAATAATATAAACTGTATTATATTGAGTAATAGTTATTATTTAAGGGTTTGGTTCAGAAACAGGTGTTTTTTTTCTGGAAATGTCATAGGAAAAAATTCATGGTATCGCCCAAGTTTTTATCAGCCAAAATTAAAAACCAAAAAATGACAATACTGTATCTTAAAAATGTGCTGGGGGGGCGGGGGGAGGGACATTTTATTATTATTTTTTAAGTCGGTGTCAAAAATAGTGTTACACATAGTTACTTTTGTGTGACAAATAGACACAGGTTTCGGCCATGGAGTCGAAAAATCATCTTTATCTGCATTTTACATATGCAGGAATGAGCTTTCAAAGTTAACCGACCAACATTCAGCTACATATTTGCACTTTTTTATGTTTGTATGCCCATGACGTCGATAGGTTAGAGAAGTTGTATTTTTTTGGCAGTGGTTATTTGTCGTGAACGTCTCTGATTGGTCAGTCGCCGCAGAGAGGAATTCTAAACCCGCCATGAATCGTGACTACAGTAGGTTGGCCGCGTTAACTGGCTCCCGATTACAGCTGTGTTCGTTAGGGCAATGCCAGTCCAGTAACTTTGCATTTCCTAATCATTACCGTAACTTTTTGGATGTATGTGAAAATAAAATCCCAGATTTGAAACAATATCCAGATCCCAAAATCATGGCCCATGAGTCACTACTTCATTAGGTTTTAATGAAATTGGTTGAGTTAATTTTTAAAATGGTTTTAACATGCACGGATGTAGTCCTGTACAACTGCACTGCATCATACTGAGGTGAATTCTGGTGAAGACATATAGTAGTTTTTTTTTTCTTCATTGAAAACACGTTAACACGTTGGCCTCACAGTGCAGAGTTACCGGGTTCAATTCCAGCTCCATGTGTGGAGTTTGCATGTTCTCCCCGTGCCTGCGTGGGTTTTCTCCAGGTATTCCGGTTTCCTCCCACATTCCAAAAACATGCATGGCAGGTTAATGGAACACTCTAAATTGTCCCTAGTGCGAGTATGTGCGCGAAAGTTTGTATGTCTGTGTGTGCCCTGCGATTGGCTGGCAACCAGTTCAGGGTGTCCCCCGCCTCCTGCCGGAAGTCAGCTGGGATAGGCTCCAGCACGCCTCGCGATCCTTGTGAGGATAAGCAGATCAGAAGATGGGTGGATGGAGGGATGGAAGGAAAAATATTGCTTTGACGCCCTCTAGTGGCATTTTAGGGCCAAGAAACAAATTTGAATTAGGGATAGGAGCTCCATTCAGTCTGGCCAGGCTTGTTGAATAGAGAAACGTGTTTTGCCACCATCTTGTGGCATACATAGGCATTGACAAACCTTTTTCGGTTGGTTTTAAATTACCATCAGTGTTAACCGAAAGTAAACTTGGTGAATATGGTATTTGTGTGCCCTCAAAGTGACAGAAGTGTGAAACTACACCTTGCTTCTTTAAACGTGGAAATCTACTTGAAGGCTATTCCAAAATTAACTTCGGATAACAAATTGAAATGAATAATACATTAGCACAACAAAGTAAAATAGCAGGAACATTGCCATAGAACTTTGCCACTGTAGTACTTAGTGTTTTACTATGTCAAAAAATATAACAGCAGAGCTGGTTGCGGGTATGGAAAGCCATTAGAGCGTTTTTTTAAAATATCGTTAATATCCAGTTTAAGGTCCGTCGACTATTATATTGTTTGTCCTCACTCGTAAGGCAATTCAGCACACTCATGCCCGGCGCTACACTGGGACTGGGCCTGCTCTAGCCCCCGTTCATCCCCCCAGCAATTCATTCATTTCTGTATTTGAGTTTTAAATCATTAAAAAGTTCACAAGCCTTTCTGTTCCAGTACAGTTACTGTTCCCATGTTTGTGCTATAGCTGTACCCCGTGTGTGTTTGAGAGGGCAGAGAGGGTCGGGATGAGTCTTTCAGTTACTTTTGAATTAGAGTTAATACACGTTCAAACGTATTTTTAAAATGTAGGCTAAATGCTCAGAAAAAAAATTTCCCTAACGGAATCATGCACTGCAGACATATTAATAAAACTATAAAATTACTAATAAACTATGTTTAACAGTAATTACTTAATTTTCAAAAGTACTGGTATAATGTAGGACAAATGCTAAAAGCATACAGGGTGTGTAAATATTTTTGCTATCTCTGCTAAGTACAATACACTAAAACACAGAGGTCACATTCTCCAACCAGTCGGACAGGTTCCAGCACTTGTGGCTGAAACAGTTTGTTTGTTGCGCCACCCACTTGCCTGTATGAACATGCCCCTCATTGTCCAGCGACTTGAGTTAACTACTGTAAATCTTGTGAAATTTGGTGCTTTTTGTCAATGGTGTAACTTTTAAACACATGCCAGACCTTCTTACATGTGATGAGAGTCTCTTGATAGAGCTCATTTCCAAACCAAAGTGGTTGACGTTATGGAGGAGGGGTGTGCAGGCCAAGACACATCTGGTGGGTGGGACAAGATGCTACCTGTTCAGCGAGACCGACTGTGATTGGCTCTTGGGAGCTGTCAATCAATAACCAAATCCAGGTTGAAGCGGCTCACCTGAAAGCGGCACGCAGATTAATGAAGACGGGTTTCGGTGTTGTCCTTGCTTTCCACAAGGCCACAGTCCAAGTCAACTTTCTGGCCATGGAGACAAGAATTTTCAGCATCACACTTCTTTATCTGAGTGAGTCACTGCGCGCACCAAATATTTTTAAGCGGACATACCTGTATTCGTTTGTGCTAATTATGAAACATTTGCTTTCTCCAAAGTTATTTGTCCTATACAGTGTTTGTGTGTTTACTGGACCAGTCAAATCGTCCCAAATTATAGACTCCATTGTCTTTAAAATGGTTTCAATCCATATGTTTTTCTGTCTCCGTTTGATGTCTTAAAAGCTACTATGATAATAAAACGAGGAAACGCCCAACATGGCTGTTTCCCTTTTGCTCGACAAAGTACACAGGCTGTGTTTCAAATCACACGATATCCTCTGTATGGAGAACCATCTAGAATCAAACCATTTTGCCGTAGTGTTGTTCAGGTACTGCATGTAGTGAGCAAAGTTTTTTTTTCCCGGTATTTCTCACACTCTATAGCAGGGATGTCAAACATACGACTGGCGGGCCGGAACCGGTCCCCATGGAGGTTCGATCTGGCCCGCAGGATAATTGTGAAAAAATGCATTAAAGACACAGAATGAACATTTTTTTTTTTTTTAATAAAATGCAATTCATGGATTATCCGCTAAAGGACACACTGTTTTGATCAGAGTAGAAGACAACATTGTTTTGATCAGAGAAGAAAACAGCAATCTTAGTCTGTCACTGAGACAGACCCAACACAGCAGACGGTATCAATGCGCCAATGCTTCTTTATACAAAAACAAAGGAAAGACATGATATTTTGGTTATTTATAGCACAGTATTGTGTAATGTTAATGGTCTGGCCCACTTGACATCTACCGAGTCCGTACGTGGCCCACAATGTAGAATGAGTTTGACACCCCTGCTCTCTAGCCTACTTATTTGTAGACAAGATACCATTTAAAAAAAGAGACTGGTAAAATTACTATTTCAACTTCTGTACTTAAGTGGAAAAAAAAAGAAATGCCTTGAATAGGGCCTTTTTATCTGGTCATTTATATCTGGTTTGATAACTTGATACAAAGAAAAAACTCTCCCCACAGATTATTTTCCCTCTTTTTACGTTTCGATACTGGAGCTAAAATCTGACAGGATAATTGGAACTGAACTGTCCTGCATGAGCAAAACAAATTAACAGTAAACAAAATACTTTCCACTCTTTTTTTTTTGTGTGTGTGTGTGTGTGTGTGTGTGTGTGTGTGTGTGTGTGTGTGTGTGTGTGTGTTGAGCTTATTTACAGTTAGCTCCATAAGGAGGAAGCTGCTGAATTCACCTACTGTCACCTACTTGTAAAAATGTTTGTTCTAATGGTGTTCAAAAAAAATGTAAATAATCTGTTGACTGACATCATTACAGCGGTGATGTGTGTTGGTGCCTTGCAAGTGAGCATCCCAGAAGATCGCTATGAGTATGCCAGAGGTGACAACGTAACGTTGCCATGCTCGTTTCAATCTACATTCACCAGGCCACCACTAGTAGTCATCAGCTGGTCTGTGGAAGGATTAGAAGCTAATGCTGATGAGGTTTGTTCTTTATCAAGCTATCTTACTGTCTCTCAAAGCAATAAGTAGACAATTTTGTCTTCGTCCACTTTTATTCTTGAGCCCTTGTTCAAATGTACTTTACCCTTTCGGTTCGTTTGTGGCTTCAAATTATTGTTTGCATTTTTTAAGTTTGTTTTATTTTGCATCATTTTACTTCAGAAAGCATAAAACGAACATCAATTCATGACATTAATTTAAAAAAAAAAATCATTTCTTTTTATTTTTTTACACTTCAAACCTCAGTATATATAGATTTGATGTTCTCAGTACTACTTAACTTTTTTTGTTTGTTAGTTTATTATTGGTAATTGTAAAGTTATTTTACAGTGGAGGGTGCTTCCACTACTTAAATTGAAAAGTAATTATTCTCTGTAGTCAGCAGAGGGAATGTCACTTCTTGAAATCAGACCTTTTCCGTTCATCCATTCGACTGCAGAAGATTCATGAAACATACCCAAGTTCTTTTTTTATATATTACAGTAAAAAACAAGGAGTTTTAAAATGTACTTTTTATGCGTTTCAATTGACCAAAGGTTGTCACGGAGCCAGAAAGTGAACATTGAAATAAACTCAGCTGCATATTATTGAAAAAAGCTTGTAATGACAAAATTGAACAAAAATCATCCCCCTGGTTCAAAAAAAAAAAGGAAGCCAGGTGAACATAAATCGCCACTAGTGTGATAACCAATGTGATGTTTATTTGAACAGAAAGTGATTGCCACTTATTACTCTGCTGGTGCATTGACGGACATCAAAGAAGCCTACAAAAAACATGTGTCAATGGATGTGGACCTGGCTACGGGAAAGGGCAACTTGAAAATTTCATCGATCACACTTGCGGACAATAAAGAATTTGAGTGCCGCGTCCAGATCCCAGGCGACACGGAGGGCACGCTTTTTGACACTGTTCGCTTGGTGGTTCTAGGTAACATTTTTCCACTGGATTGAAACTAAATGTGCATCACATACCATCTATGCCTTTTTTTTTTCATTAGGTGTAAGTTTTTCTTCACTATGTAACAATGTGCCATTTCTTTAAATGTGTGTTGTTGTTTTTTAGTGGCTCCATCGACACCCATCTGTAAGATCCAGGGGAAACCACAATATGGCCAGAACATCAACCTGACCTGTCACTCAGAGGAAGGCTCACCACCACCCAAATATGAGTGGACCAGTCTTAATGCGCGCAGTGTTCCCCATAAGAAAGATCCAAGGACTACCGACAGTAATTGCACAATATACATTCAATTCTCGTACTGTTATCTTACTACCACCTGTATGTAGCTAAAATTAGGATGACCAACAAATGATTGGCATGTTATGTTTACCACATGAAATGGGGAAAAAGTGAATCACAACCATGGGTGAGGGAGAGGGTGAGAGTGAGGGAGCGAGATTGCAAGTGCAACCATCTAAAAGATTCTCTGGTTGTGTCGTTTTTGTCAGTTGGTGGCATCCTGTCTCTCTTCAACATCACCAAAGAGACATCAGGATACTACACCTGTACCTCAAGCAACAAGATCCGTTCTGCCAGCTGCAACATCACCCTCACAGTCATGCCAGGTAGGAAACTCCTTTGCCGTTCCTGCAGCTTCTTTTCTCCAAATAAACTTTTTTTTTTTTTGAAAGGGGGTGGGGGGTCACAGTGCATTGTCATACCCTTCCCTCCCTCACTAGTGTGTCTTCCACTCTGCCTGTGTAGCATCCATGAACATCGGCTCCACAGCAGGAATAATTGCAGGAGTCGTCGCGTTGCTGATCATCCTGGTCGTCATAATCTACTGCGTGTGCTGCCGCAAGAAGAAAGAGGAAGAAGAGGAATACGCAATGGGGTAAAGTTTTGTTTTGTTTTTTCCTTCTCGTGGGCACGCTCAAGATAAATTTAATTAGACAAAAGAGGCGGCACAGTGATAAACTGGGTAGCATGCCCGCCTCACAGGTCATGGGTTCGATTCCGGGCCCTGGCCTTCTCATGTGGGGTTGTGCATGTTCTCCCTGTGCCTGCGTTGGTTTTCTCTGGGTACTCTGGTTTAGAGGTCAATAAAAGGTATGAATTTTCCCCGAAGGTAGTGCTTTGGACTCTACCGGCCATCTGCTGTAATGCGTCTTAATTACATCTTTGGATCTCTCTTGGTGCCCAAAATGTATGGCCAACCTCAAGAGAAAGGCCGTCATGTGTTGAAAAGTTATTGATGACGGGCCATCATGCGTCGAAACATAATGCGCAGTCACATGCTGAAAAACGATTGTCGACGGGTTGGCGGCCATAATGCCCAGGACCGGCCTGAAAATCCACTGGCTGTTGAAATTCCCGATGGCCACCCCGTCCCTGGGTGTCGGCATAGCATAAGCCATGATCACTGCCTCCATGACAGTGAAAAAAGTCCATTATCACAAAAGGCGGATGGGTCAGAGAAAGTTGGCGAAGCCGTGCTAAGCTGCAGTCACAAAAGCACTGAGATAAGTTTTCAGATGATTCAGTGTACTTGTCACATAGGTCTGTCTGGAGCTGCTATACAGCGTAGAGTAAGAAACTTTGAACAGCAAAATAGCAGGCAACTTGTAACATGTTGTCGTTACATGGGCCAGCTCTCCGGATTCTCAAAGCACTTGACAAATTAGACTGACATGGCAAAACATACAGCCTGAAATCGGATTTCACAAAAATAAATTAATTAATTAAATAAATAAATACATACTAGAAGCAGTGCAGCCAAATGAAACGTTACAGAACGAACATTTGTCAAAGCAAACAATTTCAGTCACGTGACATTGTTGTGTTGACTTTTCAGAGTTCGTGAGGAAGGGCCCCGTGACAAAGTGCCTGACAGGAATGGAGCTGAGAGGTCAGTGGATAGATATATCGACGACGACGATGAGTCCAGTGTGAGGGCCCCACTTCAGGAGCAGGACAAGGGACGACGCGAACGTGACGACAACCCACGACGGGATTCTGACGATCGCCGTAATGACTATAACGACCGTCGCAGGTATGACGACGATCGCCGTAGCGACTATGACGATCGCCGTAGCGACTACGACGACCGTCGGAGCGATTACACCGATCGGCGGAGCGACTATTCGGATGCACGTGACAAGTACAATGACCGCCGTGAGCGCTATGACGACGATGATGATCGCCGTGGCAACTGTACAGATCCCCGCGATAGGTACCATGATCGCTACGATGATGACAATAACGGCGACAGAGATCGGCGCTACCGTGATGACCACCGCTACGATGAACCTTATGATGCTCGGGACAGGCCTCCTCCTGTTCCATCCGATAAGCCGCGCAGAAGAGATGACTAAGCCTCCCGGGTGCATTGATCACCATCCTTCATCTTGATGGCCCCTCTCCCCAACAGGACTTTCACACTGTAGGAACTCATTCGGAATCAGTTTAAAAGGTGGGGCTGTCTTTTTTATCCCTGATATGGGCTTGCCACTTTCCTGGGCTGATTAAAATATTGACAACTACAAACAACCCACGGAATTGGTATCCAATCTATAACATTTATTCTTGGCTAAATACTAAAGGTGGGGTGGCAAACTACGTAAAGTTTCTGGAAAATTCCAATGGGAATTCAAGAGAGGGAATTTTGGACAATGAGCCCTGCTGGGAATCGAAAGTCTGCAAGTAATGGAGTCAAAACACAATTTTGGTTGAAATGAAAATCATCAACATAGTTCTTTTGAACTAAAAAATAATATTCATACTGAACGGCAAATTTGCTGGGTTTCACTCTATTCCAACTTGGTATCTTTAAATTGAAATGAGAATTTGCATAAAATTAAAAGTAATTTAACAGACATCTCTGTGTTGGAACTCTGAAGCCAGCTTGACTTCTATACAGACGAAAATAGTGCTTCGCCATCGTCTTGTGGCACGTTGGTGTTAAGGAAATGCCTTTTCTTTTTACTGTGGCTCCTTAAAACGCATCTTACTGTGAGCGTCTACCTCGACTTGTTTTGTATCATCTCAACAATGGCTACACTGACATCTCTCTTGTATTGCCATCTATTTTCTAGTGTGTTTTTCCTTATTAGGGTCACAAGTCCGTGGAAGTAGTTGTATTACTCCAATGAGAGAAAATGCTATAGTCTATTTCCCTAGTTTTTTTTAGAACTTTTCACACATGTCAACCCACAAAACAGAATTCCATGTATCCTTAAGTCCCATATATTCAGATCTTTTAAAAACAAATTGCTAATTGTTATGTGAGTGTATCTGTAAAGAACTTTTTTTTTTTGTTAGCATACTGTATGCAGGATTTTAGTGTTCTTGGCTGAGGCCTGTGTGTTGCGTTTCACATGTGTGAGTGTAATTTTACTGCAGTTTGGTCACATTCCAAACAGAGTGGCAAAGCTTTCACGTTCTCTGCCTCTGTGATTAAACATGGGTGTAGTGTATTTCTAGTTAGACGCTGTTGGGATACAATGAATAGCATGTGTCTGTCATTTTATTTGGGTGCAAGTCTCTCAGAAAGGCTAGCATTGTTTTTATAGACTTGTTTTATATGGAAATAAACAGTTTTGTCGTTCAGCTTTAGTAAATATGTTTTCCACGTGTGTAATGTTTTGTAAAACTCCTGTTTGTAAATTGTGTTCCATATGAAATAAAATCAGGCTGAAAGACTCAATATTGATAATTGAATGTGGAACACTAGAGGGCAGTACCTCATGTCTAATGCAAGTACCGGGGTAGTAGGGTACTCTATTTCAAATGGTCAATAAGCCACTTGCTGAAATCCTCTGCGCATGCCGCAGAATGGAGGTGAAAAAAAGAGGCTACCAAACGAGCATTTTTGCATTACAATACATCGATGCATGCCTAATTGTAGGCCTTAAAGCTTGCAGGCGTTGTTTCAAAAGTTTTAAGCCTCATGTGACAAAATGCCAGGTGCGCTTTGTGCGATGTTTAACTGCTCTAATGGAATTTAGAGGCTTGAAAGTTGGTGGAAAAACACCCTCACAGAGCATTGTAAACCCCCATTTATTTGTACCAATTTCCCGACAGAAAAAAACCTCCAGACGGACAAATTTGGATTTCTTGAACACAATCATTCACGTTTATTTGAAACCGATAGGGAACACACAAAGGCTAAGTACGCTAAGCAAGCTAGCCGAGAGCTAAACTAATGACACTTCAGCCAGACAGAAGTGGATGTTCTCATCACTGTCCCTTTTTAACCTCGAAACGTTTCCATGTTTCAGTATTTGAACTTTTGGCTTACTTGATTTAATCAAGTTGATTACATTTTAACCAATAGTAAATTGGCACGGGTAACACTACTAGGCCTAACTAGTTGGCTTGTGTCAAGTGCTGTCATATTCTCCTCAATCCTACAAGTAGCACCAAAATAGTTTTGCCTATGTGGTGATGGTTTTTGATGCCAGCGTTACGCAACTAGTGTGCAGACATATCACCGAGGACTGGAGTAAAACTTTCCTGGCAAGACAGTCATACTGAATCCTTTTTTTCAGATATCAAAGAAATGCTCATTAATTCACTATCTTGATGTCCACGTACTAGTACGCATTTTGCCCTCACTAAAAGTCCAACTTTGGCACTCTAGTAGAACAACTACATTTCACGAGTTGCACAGAATTGTGCATTAATTGACAATTACTACTAGTGAAGCCCGAGAGGTTGAAGAGGAATTACTGTGATTTACTATTTTCTTTATTGCTTTCTAATCAAACCCATTTTTGTGAGGATTCTCCAGAGAACATGTTTTCCATCAAAAAGGAACAGTTATCTCCTATCTATGTTGCTGGCACCATTTGAAAGGTCAGGCTGAGGACACCAGGGGGGACTGGTCTGTCTCCCAACAGATGCCAACTTTTATGACCAACACCTGGATCACAATGGATTTTGCCTTCTTTTAAGCTGTTTTACATGAAGGTATGACTCTCCGCCTCTCATTTACATATTGCTTCTATATATTCTTCTTGTCTATGTGTTGAAGGGCACTCTGACCACATCAAAAGGTTACAGAATCGATTTGTAGTGTGTTGTGTTAAAATGGAACAAAAGACGTCATGGTGTTTGGTCTTTATTCTACCTTTTAGAGAGAGAAAAGAACCTGTGTGCGAAGGATTGACCAATGGCCGAATCCTCATTTGCAAAGTTAACTAACTCGTACATTTACAGTATGTCACTTATAGCACTAGGCGGCCCAGTGGTCGACTGGTTAGCCGTTAGCGTGTCAACCTCACAGTGCAGAGATACTGGTTTTGATTCCAGCTCTAGCCTCCCTGTGTGTAGTTTGCATGTTCTCCCTGTGCCTGCATGGGTTTTTTCCGGGTACTCCGGTTTCCTGCCACATTCCAAAAACATGCATGACAGGCTGATTGAACACTCAAAATTGTCCCTGTGTGTGAGTGTGAGCGCGGATGGTTGTTTGTCTCTCTGTGCCCTGCGATTGGCTGGCAACCGGTTCAGGGTGTCCCCCACCTACTGCCCGAAGACAGCTGGGATAGGCTCCAGCACACCCCGCGACCCTTGTGAGGATAAAGCGGATCAGAAAATGGATGGCTGGATGGATGGACTTCTAGCACTAGTAGCCAGCACTTGTCAAATATTGTGCAGTTTTGCATGTTACTATCCATTAAGCTGTTTCAGCAAGTAAAGTTTTTAAAAAAGTGCTAACTGCATGTCACTGGTGAGTCACAACTATGCATTGACATAATTTTACTAGTTAACATTTAGGGGCAGTACTTGTAGGGTGACTGCACACTTTTGCCTAACTAGCATAATATTGTCCTACCAGTGTGGAGAAATGTCATACAGCTCGTGGGATTAATGGAGTAGCAAGAGAATTGTTCGAATAGTCTGCTGACCTGTCTTACTAGTGGCAACAAACAATGTACAAGTGCTGCCGTTGCTACTTCTATGCCGAAAAGGGATAAACAGGAACCACCCCAGTATTGCTCTTATTGTGAAAATATTTCCCGGACAATGCGTTTCAATAGTTAGTCTGACTCTTTGCGTACCGTTATCTGCCCCCCACTCAGTGCACCGACAACCGAAGGTTGTGTGAGCGAAACAAGCGACGTCCAGGATGAAACGCAAGAGAAAACAGCGCAACATCCACTTGGATGAACTGAACTTCACTTACACCGTCTGGAACATGTTTTTCATACCGAAGTGGTGGATCTTGATCGCTTGTTTGGCAGGTAAGTGGAAAGAAAGAGCGGGTAGAAGTTCACACAGTAGTGCTCGTTGTACGACATGTTCACTGCTTGATAGATGGATGCAGTCATTCGTTTTAAAGACGAAATTACTTTGCCCAAATGCAAGGTTCCTATTTGACTCTAATAATCAGATTCCAAATTGTCTATGTGAGCACATTTTTTTTCTTTTTTTTTTTTTTTTTGGTTCGCTGAGCTCGGTGATTTGAGAGTCAAGTGGAGCACCTTGAAAGAAGTTTTCTTTATAGCCAGCCACTTTTGTAGTTGACTGTAAAAACTAAATAATGATTGAGTAATCCGAGTTAGAGGGTGTGTGGATTAAAAGAGTTGACTGACTAGAGCCAAGTGTATATATAAAACCACATTCACTGGGAACAAAATTCGTCCCGGGAATAGTCGTCGACGGCGGCCGTCACTTATAATAGGCGTTGTGCGTGTGTGTGTGTGTGTGTGTGGGGGGGGGGGGTCGTTGAAAAGTTGTCATCGACTTGGCGTCGTGCCCCCATATGCTGTTGGCGACTGGGTGCGGCAGTCACGTGCCGAAAAATGATCATTGACGAGAGTTGGGCATTGGTCGGTCGTGATGCCCAGGATGCCCGGGAAAATTTACATCCTGTGTTTTCCCGAAATTCCCGATGGCCACCCTGACCCTGATGGGCAGTAAAAATAAAGTCATCTGAAATATAAAAAAGTAGAAATGCTTTGTCATGTCTATGCGCCCGTGTCTTCACAGACACATATAGGTGAAATATTTTATGTTTCGAGACAAAAGTGCAATATGTATGCCGCACCCCAGCAACATTCTTTGCCCCTCTTTTAATATCCCAATAGGAACCCGCCACCGTCTCCCACCCACCTCCTCCTTTAGCTTATATGTTCTCTCCGGGAGGGATTTTGTACTAAAAAAGTAATAAAGCGTGGGGTTGCTGAAGTGGGCGCTTGATCCAAGGAGAATCAGTCCTTTGTCTTTGTTGCTGTGCTTTCTGGAAGTAAAGAGAAAGCTCTTCCTGTATCATATCTGTTTTAGTTTTGTTTGGTTCTAAAACGTGTTCAATTCTAAAATGCCACGAGTGTAGTTTAATAAAGGCTGGCTGGAAACACACCTTTTGTAATGTTGTATTCTCATCTTTCACAGTACTGTACAACGTTGTATCTTTGGGGTAAAGTCTTGAAACTGGGATGCTACCCTCCAAGAATCTTTGTACACTTGACTTTTACTGTCTGGGATCCTTGGAAAAGGTACACACTGTTGCCTTGGAGTCCAATACCTCTCTGAAAGAATACCATCCGTCAACCTCTGATTTGTTTGACTGTGGAAACGGTTTCTCCCCAAGGGAATGAAAATTAAAATAATCAAAGGTTCCTTTCATCAAAAAATTATTAATGTAACAATATATGTTTGAAAATAATAAATAAAACTGAGGTTTTGAAAGTAACATGTTTCTTGGTCATACAAGTGTAAATGTGTAATAAATAAATAAATAAATAAATAAATAGATTTTGATTTATATATAGTTATAGTACCGTGATGGCACACGTCAAATTTGACCTCTTTTGACATTTGAATACTAACAATAAAAACAATTAACAATAAAAATATCCCAAAATGTCATTCTTTCATTCTGAAATTTTCTCCCAAAAGTGACCCAAAAATGCACCAGATGAACATATTCTTTTGTACAGTTGCTTCAAAGTTTGTGTACACTGAGACTGTCTAATTTTGTGTGTGTGTGTGTGTGTGTGTGTGTGTGTGTGTGTGTGTGTGCGTGTGTGTGTGTGTGTGTCAGGTCCATCAATTTGACATTCAGAAATAAAACACAAGGATGAGACAGGAGACTCAATTCTGGTACCAGGGGGGAACGAGGAGAAGCGTTAGGTTTCAGTTCTCTGCACGTCACCCAAGGATCTCCCCGCTCGCCCTCTCATTTATTGGGTATCTAATACATGGGTGTGTCCAACCTAAAGGGTGAGGGCTGTTGAAGACACACTGAACTTGTTTGACTATGTGTGTGTATGCGAGTGAAAATTACATACATGTGTGCAATCATTACAAAAACACCAAGTTGCAGCTGGTGTTGACAGTTCCGTCCACATCCGACCTTGCTCTTGTTTTGTCTTCATACTTATCTCTTTCCAACCACTTTGTCAGAAAGGTGGTTGCGTCCCTCAACTGCCACACAGTGCACTAAGCATTCTTATATTATAAATGTGAGCATATCTTCATGAAAAGCACTATATTTTTATTAAAAGCAGAAGCGTTCTTCATTGCAAGCATAATCAATTTATCATTGCAGGCATAAGCGTTCTTCATTGCAATTTATCATTAATAATATGCAAATGTATGATAACTAAAAACAATCAACCTAACAGTATGTATTTGTGTGTATTCATGAATTATTTTATTCTGTTCAAGAGAAAGTTGATACAGTACCGAGGTCCATCGGCGGTCCACCGCATTTGCATAGTTTTCATGAAACAAGCATAAACATGGTATTTTAATGGTCATGGGGATATCTTGAAATAGTAAAAGCATCCAAGTCATGTATACATATACATTAGCCAGTATTATGTATGTTTTCATGTGACTGTGTTCGAGGGCTTGTGGACTTGGAAACATTCCTGACAATGCACCCTTGCACCTTTTCCCATTTAAACATCCACCTGTTGGTCTTTTAAGGCCCATGGGGTGGGGATCTCAAAACCGTGAAAGAGTAAAACAGCATAAGAATGATCATAAATACTGACAACCTTGCAGTGGTTGAGAAATCAGTACAATTTATAATGATGGTCATCAGTGTGGTATGCTCCAGCATGCGTTAAGTTAAAATGAGGTGAGTGTAAGTCAGTGTTAGACAGAAGAGGGAGGGATAACCATGCTGAGCGCAACGGTGTGCGCACCCTAAAACACCTGACTTTGTGTTTTTACAGATGTTAGTGGGTGTGGATGTGTGGGGGGCATGTTTCTTTCACATGATTCTCCTTGGGGTGAATGTTGCTCCTGAACTGTTGGGTTCAAGCTCCTGGTCATCATGTGACGCCAGTGACTGCAGCTTCACAGGCACAAAAACAACAACGGGACCTTTCAAGTTACAACTCAGCCTTGGTTTTTGTCACATCACACTGCGCGTTTGCTGGAAATATTTTGTCTTGTATTTCTCTAGTTTTCAGACTCGGCATCTCGTTGTGTGTTTTTGTCTATGGAAAGCCAAAGGGTACTTTGATTCCATATTCTTGATATCAAGCTTAAGCCCCTTGTAGTAGAGGACTCATTGTCCTCACTTGTGCAACCACTTTGGCCTACCAGAAGAACTACTACATGTTACCAGTGAGGCGAAATTATCACTGGTTGACAAATGTGTGGTACTACACTACGAGTTACAGTAATAGAATTTGACTGTTTTACATTTAGCAGTAGCTCTTGACTAGTAGAATGGGTGGGCCACAAACATCAAGTGGCACATGTTGCTTCACTAGTAATTTGCAGTTTTTCTCCTAGTGTGCAGCAATGTTGAAAAAAAAACCCACTTATTAGACATAGTCATTTTAATAGTGCGCCGAATTGTTCTACCGATGTGGCACAAGAGTGTACAAAGTATTCGTACATGGACCTAAATGCTCATGCTTTACAGAAAACATTTGAACATTTATTCAGTGTCAAGGATATTCAGCTGAAGGTACTCTTTGGGCCCTATTTTCATGCCCACTGCAAGTCTAGCACAAAGTGCAGTCGAAGTGTGCGCATGGGTCACGTTTTCGTTCTTTTGGTATTTGGCTTGACTAGCGCAGATTGAAGGGGGTGTTTGCATCACTGTATGCCATTGTGGGAGGGGAGGCAGGCGACTCCCGGCCAATCAAAGTGGCTCCCCTCATTAATGTATTTAAATTCAGCAAAGTGAGGAAAGCACTTTGCAGAGAAAGATGCTTTTAGCGTTAAAGGAACGACAAGATCCCCCCTTTGTGGATGATGTAGTCGGCTGTGCATGTGACGTGGGCAAATGGAACTGCCTTGCACCCCTGCACCGTGCGTCCGTGTGTGACCCCCCACACCTAATTGTTGTGCTATTGAAATATTTTTAAAATGATAATGATTATAATTCATTCAAAGAATTGATTTCTACACTGATTCAAAGGGCTTGTCCCATGCTGTTGGTGATAGTTTTGAAATATAATGACATCTACAACACGTCTGCGGAATCTGTCTGCACCTGCCTCAATTTTAGTCTACCCAAAAGCAGATAGACTAAAACTGAGTCTTTTTTTTTTCGAACTATATCGGCAGGTGCGCTGGGGGAGTGTAATAATAGAAAATGATCTGCCAGAACACCGAGCGACGCAGAGCGCAATCCAGTAAATTGACAAACACGCTGAACTAGACTTGCCCTGGCAGGAAAATGGAGATGCGCTCATTTTTGCTCCGGGGCCAAATTATCAAGTGCATCAGGGGTGCGACAACTCTATGCACTAGAATGCCAAGTTAGGTGCATCGTGCTCCCTAATGTGTTATCTTAGACCTGTTTTAACCCGGAGCGCACTGGCACCTGTCCACAAAAATAGCGCCTTTGTCTTCACTAGAAGGACAACTTTGGTACACTAGAAGGACAACTACATGTTGCTACTGACACTAGTTGGGAAGTGCATGCTAAGTTATAGCTATTCTCTCGTAGCACTGGTGGCAAGCACAGTTTTTCCTGACAAGTAACAGGTAGTTTCGGTAGTTATCCTTCTCGTATGCCAAAAATGTCTTACTAGTGTGCAGAAAGTAGTGGAAATGTTTTTTGTTTTTTTTAATTTTACAATTGGCCCCCTAGTAAGCAATTAAATCTACTGCGCTGCACAAGTACCACCACTAAGCTCAACTAGCTGCAAAATACCCACTATTAGTTTTGCTTCACTAGTAACATGTAGCTGTCCTATGACTGTGGATAAATGTTATTCAGCAGTGGAAGGCAGTAGTCACTAGTATGACAGAGCCACTCTACTGATGCACCCTCATCATTCACTTATGTGCTGAGTTGTCTAACAAGTTAGTAGAAAGAGTATACTAATACATAGTACTAGTTCACTAGTACACAAAATTAGGTTATCGAATAAGCGCTTCAACATCTTTCCATATGTCTCGTCTATGTACACTTACGATTCTTTCTTGGACCTGTTTAGCCTGGCCGGACCTTGTTGTGTACAGAAAAGCCGACCTTGCTGTTGTCCTCCCACAGGTTTCCTCCCTGAGCGGTGCTGTGGAATTCACGTGTTAGTACGAGATGAGAAGAAGTATGCGGTGTTGTTCCAGTCGGTGGTGTTGCCGTGCCAGTTCAACAGCGTGTCCACCCAAACGCCGATAGTGCAGTGGGTCTACAAGTCGTACTGCCGGGACCGCACACGGGATTCCTTCAGCTTTTCCGACAGCCTGAGCGGAGCCAGATTGCTGGGAGGGGGAGGTCACGAGAACGTGAAGAAAGAGAGCTACCTCGACTGCTCTGATAGCAGCCGCACGGTGCGAACTGTGGCCTCAGTCTCTGGATCATCTGTCACGCTCTCAGAGTACTACAAGAACAGAGACGTTTCCATCATCAACAGTGAGTACTACGCACACACACACACACACACACACACACACACACACACACACACACACACACACACATTTTCTTG
>NW_017805824.1:4808302-4808841 GCF_001891065.2 Hippocampus comes
ACACACACACACACACACACACACACACATTTTCTTGAATCGCACTTATTAGGTGATAACATGGAGGTAGACCACTCTTGTTCTCGATGGCTTGAATTAAAACTTGCTGCTTAACTACTGTGCTGCACTAGGAACACTACTAGGCCCAACTTGTAGGCATGTGTGAAGAACTGTAGCCTCCTGTACCCTGCTACTAGCACCAAATTCCCACTAGTACCGGTACTTTTGCCTCACTGGTAACATACAGTCTTGTTGTCCTACTATTTTGACAAATTGATCCTTCTAGTGCGCAGAAATTTCATAATGATGTAGAATGCAGTAATGGAAAGAATATAAATAATGTGTCGTAGTGTACTTGAGCTCCTGAGTCATTTGTCTAATGGAATTATCATGCTATAGAGCAGTGGGCCCCAACCGCCGGTCCGCGGACCGGTACCGGTCCACAGGGCATTTGGTGCCGGGCCGCACAGAAAGAACTTGCCTTAATTCCGTTTTATTTATTTCGGAATACGAAAGATGTTTTATTTTGAAAAATTACC
>NW_017805824.1:4808992-4834114 GCF_001891065.2 Hippocampus comes
ACATAAACCACACACTTGAGGTGTCATTGTTTCCTATTACCCCGAGATGGGCCGTCTGGTTGCAGAAAATCAAGCTTGGGGCTGTGGTGAGTCGTCTTTTTCATGCACTTTGAATTTGCGTTGTATCATATTTTGAAGGCATTAAACATGACCATAGCAATCAGAGTGTTGCGGCCAGATTAGACGCTCCTTGTGTTTATTATTATATTTCGAAAACACCACAGTTTTCATGCAGCTCATACCATATTATTTTGTTGTATTATTTCCGCCACACCTTAAATGCCAGTCCCTGAAAATATTGTCTGACATAAACCGGTCCGTGGGGCAAAAAAGGTTGGGGACCCCTGCTATAGAGGACATGGATGATCCAGTGCACTAGTAGATTCTCAAACAGCTTTTCATAAAGCCATTTATATGTAGCCTCTATTGCAGGGGTGGCCAACCCACGGCTCGCGAGCCACATGCGGCTCTTTTGCTGGTTCAATGCGGCTCCCGGGCTTTCACACGACAATTGTCATCCTATCATCAATCCCATTACTTGAGTGACATGGAGGGCAACCAATCAGATGACTGAATCACCGCCCATGCGCAGACAACGGCGCTAAGTGCTCAGCTAGTCAGCAAATTATCACTGTTTTTAAGGCAGGGGTGCCCAATACGTCGATCGCAATCGACCAAGAGCCAGCAGACTGATCCCAAGTCGACCGCGAGCGGTGGGAGGAGGACATGGGGGGGGAAAAAGATTTGTGTGTTTGTGTCTTTAGGTTTCATTTATGTTCGGGCGCTCTGGCTGTTGCTCGTCGTGGTGTGCATGCATATGTGCGCGAGTGCATGGTCGTGCGTGTGTGAGCGTGCGTGTGCCGGGTGTGTGTGTGTGTGTGTGTGTGTGTGTGTGCGTGTGTGTGTGTGTGTGTATGTGCACACGCACGCTCAGTCATTGATTTGGCTCTCCTTCTCTCCACTCATTTCGTGTGCTTGTGCATGCAGGCTAGTTGAGCACTGAGTGCGGCTAATACTTCAAGTGAAATGTTACTATTTAACATCTAGAGCACACTTTTCAACTAGTGCACAGTTTTGCTTCACTACAATATGTACAATAATTGTCCTATTCTATGCCAAAGTTATCCTACTAGTATACAAAAATGTCATACAGTAGTGTAAAAAAAATGAGTAAAGCACAGTCATTCCACTAGTGCGTGAATTATCCTGCTATAGGGACTAGGAGCGCCCTGGTACAAGGACCTGTAGTTTCTGCTGTGAAAAGTGTTACAGCAAAGAAATGACTTTGATTCTTAGATTAAACGTATAAAGTTATTTATGTTGAAGGAGAGATTGCCCACGGTAAGTGGTGCATATCAGGGCCACTCCGCCTGCTTCCTTGGCAAACAGGAAAAGGAAATCAAGAATACAACCCGTTTCCTGGCTGTTGTTTTTATGTCTGATCTTCTACAATAGTGGCAGCAGCCTTGCATTGTCCTGCGTGGATAGTTCTCCAGCCAAAATACACTCGGCATGAGGCGGACTTAGGAAAAGCTATTTATTTGATATCCTAGATATCCAGCGTCACGTCCATGCACTAGTGCACGAGTAGAATCTCTGACTGGTCACACGTTTACCTCTGTTGTATGACATTTCTGTAGTTCTGTCTGTAGGAATAGTGGTTATGATTGCATGACTGCCTGTGACTTATATTATGTGCAGTGTTATATTGTTTTGTTATTTATGTTAACTGTTCTTTGTTACAGCTGCAGCTGTTGTGAAAGCCCGATATAAATAAAGATGTATTGTATTGGGCGGCCCGGTAGTCCAGTGGTTAGCACGTCTGCTTCACAGTGCAGAGGTACCGGGTTAAATTCCAGCTCCGGCCTCCCTGTGTGGGGTTTGCATGTTCTCCCCGGGCCTACATGGGTTTTCTCCGGGTACTCTGGTTTCCTCCCACATTCCAAAAACATGCATGGCAGGCTGATTGAGCACTCTAAATTGTCCCTAGGTATGAGTGTGGGTGTGGATGGTTGTTCGTCTCTGTGTGCCCTGCAATTGGCTGGCAACCAATTCAGGGTGTCCCCCGTCTACTGCCCGAAGACAGCTGGGATAGGCTCCTGCGCCCCCCGCGTCTCTAGTGAGGATAAAGCGGGTCGGAAAATGGATGGATGGATGGATGGATGTATTGTATTGTACTAGATTGACTGTGTTTTGCAAGTACCATATTTTTCCACTATCTTGTAATCTCTGCACTATTAGGACAGCTTTTGGTTGGCATCCTAGCAGGATAGCGGTGCTACTAATACTACTACTAGTGAAGAGCTGTTAACTAGTGTAATTTTATGTCACTCGTAGCACTAGTATTATGAAGTCCAAAAGTATCTTCTTTTGCCTGACTACGAAGACAATTCAAGGTACTCGAAGATCGAGGGCACCTTAGTGAAACAAATGTGCCTTAGTTGTAACATTTTATTTCTAGTAGGACAAGTTTGGCGTACAAGTCGGGCAGTTACAGTACATTCTACTTGTAAGGCAAAATTACTCATAGTACTCGCATTTT
The DNA here is from genome assembly GCF_001891065.2 of Hippocampus comes. NCBI lineage: Eukaryota > Metazoa > Chordata > Actinopteri > Syngnathiformes > Syngnathidae > Hippocampus > Hippocampus comes. The sequence goes on from NW_017805824.1 coordinate 4,811,535, forward strand.
GGTCCTGCCAGCCTAGCAGTGTTACTTGTTTAGCACAGTAGTTTACTAGTAATGTTGGATTGCATACCATTGGGCAAAACGTGGGATTAGTACTGGCAAAATACATTTTGAGCAATAAACAATTGTTCTATGAGAGGGCAAAGAGAGTATAACTACATGCACTGTAAACTGAATCAATAAATGGGCAAGCAGCTTCCCATATGTACTGAACCTTAATTTATTTATTTTTTTTGGATGATGCTTGACTATTTTTCATTACTTTAAGCTTGAAAAAAGTACCAACTGTTTAATGATGAATGAATTAATTTCCACTTATTTGTACCTTGCAGAGGCAGACTTGCGAATCGCAGAGGTCCAGTGGGGGGACAGCGGCGTGTATACATGCAAAGTGGTGATAGCTGATGATGTGGTGGGACAGAATGAAGCGTCTGTGGAGCTGCTGGTTTTGGGTAAGGTGCTGATACTTTCTGAGAAGTAGCTTCAGTCCACCTAGAAATCCAGCTGTCACAATTGGATGTTTGTTTATTGCGTCCAATGGCCCCTTGTTGTTTTAAAGCATCTCTTCAGTAGAAATCCCATCACACACTAATTAACCCCCTGTTTAAGTAGCACAATTCACAAGCCTGCTCCAACCTCGGAAGAAACAAAGACTGCAGCCCAAATTGACAGTGTTGCATAATGTGGCATTCATAAGTGGTCCTATTCATCACCAAGAGAACAATAGAACCTCATTAATAAGCTGCTTTATAAGATGCAGAGGTAATTCTCTGGAACTCATAGCCTGTTGTCATAGCAACTAACTCAATTTGTTTTATTCAACCTTTGATTTTACTTGTTGTGCAATCCTTTACATGAATGAATCAGTCCGGTAAATAACACGGAATTCAAAAAAATCATTTTCTTGGGTTTTAATGGGCCAAAAGTGGTTATGATCGACAAAATATACAAAATAAGGTCAGCAGCAGAGCATTGATATATGAAAGACATACAGTACATAGAAAATAGTGTTTTAAACAAGATCAGTCAAATTTGAATGAAAAAAAAATCACCAAATATATAAAATGAGGATTCATAAGCATGAAAAATCAATTTTCCAATTCTCGAATGCTGTGGCCATGTCTGCTGAATGTGCCCTGTTCTACTGTCAAGGAGGGGTGACTCATTCTGCCCTCCAGAGTGTGTCTGGCACCGCCACGTAAGCCGCGGCCCTCCAAAACAATCATAATAACTGAAATGGTGAAAAACAGTTTTAGGCTATGCGTGCTATTTTGGTACACTGGTGCCCGTACGCTCCGCGTAAAAATGGGCTTAACTTCATTTTTGTGTCCACGCTAGTCTTTGTGTGATTGTGAACGCCGATGGTTGTTCGTCTATGTGTGCCCTGCGATTGGCTGGCAACCAGTTCGGGGTGTACCCCGCCTACTGCCCGAAGATGGCTGGGATAGGCTCCAGCACGCCCGGCGATCCTTGTGAGGATCCACAGCTTTGAAAATGGATGGATGGATGAGTCGAGGTGCCTGTAGTGTAGACGGATTCGGCGCTCTGCGCAAGTGGTGGCCCTCGTGGTACAGTATTTCATTCATATGACACCAGCACCATCGTCGGAGAGAGGGGTGATGGTCCGGCCATCACCCCTCTCTCCAACGATGGCAACATCTGTTGGGGATGTGTGACAACGACCGATGCCGGTTATGCGGCGAGGAAGAAGAGTCGGCCGAACATCTTTGGCTACGCTGCCCGGCGTTCCTGGTGGACCGGCACCATCAACAACTTGGCAACTCCTTCGGAGAACTTAGGAGCCTCCCATCCGCGAGTCTAGCGCTACTCAGGATTATCCTGAGGCGCCTAGGGTGACTCAACAACAATAACAACACCAGCATGGGACAATTTCGCTGAATCATTGTAGAAATAAATTAGTTGAACAAATTAAAATCATTAGCATCTTAAAAATATTTGAATAGCACCCCCTTCAATATTGGGAATGGGAAGGCAGTGGGGGTCAGACATGTATAATCAGGCGGCGCAAGACTTCCAACTGCCCACATCACAAGCCGGCTACATCATCTGCAAGGGGAGATCTTGCAGTTTATGTGCCAATGTCATGCACAAACCTTAGTGAGTCTAATTTCTGTTTCCGCAATATAAGCATAGAGTTCTCAGGCGGGGCAATATACCACCCTGATTTTGATGCCACTTAGGGATGCAGCCAGGATTGGCTGGAAAAACACTATGATCCATCCCACAACAGCTCACAAAGGTGCAAATTCCCCGTTTAGATCCACTTCTACCGGTGCATAGTCTAGCCAAATACCAAAAGAAAGACAATTCCACCCATGCGCACAGTTACACTGCACTTTGCACTCGACTTGAGCCCGGAATCAAAACAGGGCCCTATATCTCCACAATTGAGTTCTACACAGTTCTCAGTCTTTGTGTGTTTTCAGCAATTATCTTTAAATGTTTATCATATGTTTGAAAACAAATCTCTGAATTCACTATGCAAGGTCTTTAATATGATGTCACTTTTGTACGTGTGTGTGAGTTTGCAGCCCCTGTGAGTACTGTAGCTCTATTGTGTGTTAGTTGTTGCACTTTGCAGTGACAGCGTGCTCAATTTATGTGCAATTCCAAGTGTTACTATAGCAACAGTTGAGAGGCTTGGTCCTCTCATTCATTCTGAGTCACAACCTTTTGTCGGTCTGGCACTTGAGGACTAATGTGTATGCACACAAACACACATCAGCAACTTACTGGTATTTAGTTGAAACCTTGATTTGAATAATGCCACATGTTGAGTTGGGCTTTGCCGATCATTACAGGATAGAATCACACCACAGATTAATGCATCTGAGGATGGCTTAGAGGTGTTTGTTTTATGAGCAAATGGCTTCATTTACAAATAATATGGAGGTTATTTCATGACACACAGGAGGTAGTGGTGAGCAGAATGTAATACAATAGATTGAGATTGACATCATGTCACCGAGCTAATGTTAATCACTGTAAACCTGTATGTATTCATGGAAATCCAATTAGTCAAAATATGTCCAAATGTAATGTAAAACAACTGCTGCCGCACTTTAGAAATGTTTTATGTTTTGGTCAACAAATCCATAAACACCGAAGGGATGAAGAGACAGAAAGACAATGCAGCAGACCCCCTCTGTTTGCGGGAAAAAGGACCGAGCCAGCCTGCAAACAGTAAACATCCGCATATAATTGAGGCCCATTATAATTGCATTGAAATTGTATTATTTTCTTCTCTCAATGTAAGATATCCAGGGGCTTCAAAATCAATAGTGTGGGCTCATGTTACGTATACAAATGATTTTATTTAGTTATTTATGTCATTGAGACAGTGCACATTAATCAACACAAGAATAAATAGTGTAAACAGTGTAAACTTAGCATACATGCTAAATTTGGGCCCATCATAATGTCATTTGAAATACACTTGAAGTTATTATTGTTATTTATTCATATTAATCCAGCATGAAATTGGCAGTTCTCCTTTTACAGTTCATCCCTCAATCTGCACTAGCACGTGATCCTGTACAAATACCACCTGCTTCCATTCTGTAAGCAGCATATTTGCAATGATCTTAAGATGACTCATCTGCCATCTGTTGGTATTGGAATTACACACAAGCAGATAGATTTTTGAAAAGCAAATAACTTCACTCCAGATGCAGTAGATGTTCAAACCAACATTCTTAGTGGTTCTTGCTTTTTGTTTGTTTCCAAAGCCAGCAAAGACCACTTTAGCATCCCCGAAATATGCAGACTGAGGTATGGCCACTGTCAGCTGAGACTGAGCAAAGCATCACTATTACGCTTACAGCATTCCTGATGTTGTCACTCCAACTTTGTACCTTTGTCGTTTTTCCCTCTGCTTCAGCAATCTGCTCAAAAGCACCAACAGGACACACTAGCATGTTGACATTTCATAATTGGCAAGCCCTACATGGAATGAAGACAACACAGGATGTCAGATTTGTACCTCAAAACAAATATACGTCCTAAATATCTAGATGTTTTGTATATATTTATGTATACACGACTCACCAAAGTTTGAAGGTGGTCAAATTGAGTTCACCTGTCTATATTATAGCCCATTTGGGGGTCATCCTGAAATATCACCCCCCAGGCAATTATCCCTTACTTTTTTTGAGCAGTGTAATTGAAGGAGTGACACCAATATGTCATAATTCTAAAGCAGTGGTTCTTAAACTGGGTTCGATCGAACGCTAGGGGTTCGGTGAATCGGTCTCAGGGGTTCGACGGAGCCCCTTCAATGAAGGTTAAGACACACCCGACTCAACATGTCAATTAGTTATGACACGCCCACTTGGCCATCACTGGCTGCAGATGATCACATTACATTGTTTGTCCAATCAGTGCTGCGGGAAATTTAGTTTGCTCAGTAGTCACCGTGTGACTGTCGTGATAGTACGTCGTAATCTTAAAAAAACATCTATACTTATGTCTTGAAATTGTGTTTACTTTTTTCTGTGTTTAATAAATGTGTTTTTTTAATGTCTTGAATTTTTAAAAAATAACATTTTTATTTTTCGCTTAATGAAGGGTTCGGTGAACGTGCATATGAACTCATTGGGTTCAGTACCACTAACAAGGTGAAGAACCACTGTTCTAAAGTAACTCATAGGAACAGATTCGAGACTCATTCATGAACTGGTAAATGGAGCGCTCCAGCCAAGACTGACAAGTTTTGCAATGTTTGCACATAGCCTGCTTGAATGCTGACTGCCACCTATGATATCAGCAACTGCATGTCATATTATCCACTGCAGCTGTCATCACTGAAATATTTTTTTTTTAACTTAAATCAAGCAATCACTCTGCTTTGATTGGATTTCGATTTCCTCCATTTTAAAACGAGAGTGGAATGGTGCGTGCTGATCCTCTTTCATTGCCTGTCTGATACACTCACATTCTTTATCTGTGTCTGCAAACTCCATCTGCATTATTTACACCCATAAATTCTGATGTGATCCAATGCATTGGCTGCCTTTTCATCTTTATTAATGGTCATTTTTATGATAAGAGACAAACTCAAGAACACAGTAAATTTTGGTGCTGAGCTGAACACAAGTAGGAGTTGTCTTCATGTTTAGAAATAGAATATAAAAGACATACTCAGTGTCACTGTACTCACTTAAGTGACAAGTAACATTTTATTCAAATACAGTATCGTAGCACTGTTCACAGAGAGGATTTACTAGGAGGGTACACGTGGGTACACGTGAGCCATGTAATCCAGGATAACCTCTCACACACACTACTCTCATACACACAAGTGACACATTTTTTACATGCTTATACAGTACATGTATATATACCGGTACAGTCGTGAAACGCTCATATGTTCTCAAGTGAAACATTTTTCATAAACTAGTGAAATGCTCTCTCTCTCTCTCTCTCTCTCTCTCTCTCTCTCTCTCTCTCTCTCTCTCTCTCTCTCTCTCTCTCTCTCTCTCTTTCTCTCTCTGGCACGCGCGTGTGTATGAGCATGATTGACTAGTCACACATGAAAAGCTCTCTTACACACACACATGCGCGAACACACACGCACACACAACTGAAACTTTTTTCGCTCTCATACTTTAGTGATGCGATCTCACACACACTATTGAAATCCTTCCAGACATGAAACTGAAATGCGTGTATCAGTCCTGTGAGAGTATTTCACAAGTGTATGACAGCATTTCACGAGTTATTGTGAGCACAAAAAAATCAGTTGTCATATGAGAGTATTTCAGTACTGAGTGTCATCTTGAATGACGTCCCTGATTGCAATTCATAACTCACAAAGTGCGCCACATAACATATAGAATACAGTCCTTTGCTTTTCCATACCATAACACTGCATTTTACAGTCAATACAAAAAACAAAATCAAGTAAAACAAATCAAAATAAATGAACACGAATCTGGCAAATAATAACAACAAATCAAAACAATCGAAGATATCTTTCCGAACGATTGACTGCTTTTATATTGGATCCCACAGGCTTGTACGGGTGTTTCTAATAAATTGGCGGGTGATTGTGTTCAAGTGCTTATATTTCTCATTGTCTCAGTGCATGCTGCTGCTGCTGCTGCTGCACCAATAACTTCCTTGGCTGCAGTGTTCTTGGTGACATCCACCCCATTCCCTTTCCTCTCCTCTTCACCTGTGCTCTGTCTCTCACCAGGTTTCTCAGGCGTGCCTGAAGATCTGCTTCCTGACTTTGAATTGAAGATTATGCCAGGTAGGGGCATTATGACCCCCCCACCCTCCCGCCACCCTCACCTGCTTTCTTTCACTCTTACTAACACTAACTGTGCGCTAACTGGATATCTGTGCTTACATTTACTGCGCAAACAACTGTTTCATAGATTGTTATGTCACTGATTGCTTACGCTGACGGCCAGCTTGTGATGACAGGTCATATTCAAATTAGAGCTGTCACTAGTAATTAATTTTAGAATTGATTATTCTAATGATTATTCCATTAAATAATGTGACTTAATTTTTTTATCATCAACCTCTGAAACTGATTTAGTTACTGGTTATTTCATTCTTTTCCAAAGTAAAAAGAAATGTTTGCAAATGTGTTGTTTTAATTAAACACAAAACATAATTGGTTTGCTTTCATGAAGGACTACAAAAAATCTGAATAATTACTGGCTGAAATCAGAGCATTTGGCCAATTTTTCCGGTAAACAGTGGCTCCAAACGTTATTAAAATCGTTGTCGATTAATTTGATTATCTATTAGTTGTCAGTTAATCGTGACACCTGTAATTCAATCCAGTGACTTTCAATGGTGGCTATGAGTTTCTTGTACTGTTTTTATTCAGTGCCTTCACATATATCCAAAACCTTCTGAGGCAGACATGTTGTATGAATGATATTGCCTCACGTTGGTCGCACTTTTCAAAAAGGAAATTAAAACTGTTTGAACCTGAATAATTATTGTAATTCATAGTAATGTTTTATTTTTTGTGGCTTTTTTTTTTTTGGTGTGGTGTAATTATTACTATTTGATGCATTTGTTCAAATTGGCAAAGCTTCTCCAGATGTTCGCCAACAATTTTAATGTTTTTTATTTAACTTTTTTTTGCAATATATTTTAGTTGATTCATTGATTTTCATTTTCATTTTCCATGTTCAATCGGTGACTGAAAATCATGAATCTCATTTTTAGGAGTAACACCTCTCATTTTTGATGAGCACTTGGGCCGACTGTCCTTTTTTAATTTGTATTGTGAAGGTGACACTTGCAGAGAGAATTTTTTTTTAAGGCGATCTTGGTGTAAAATGTTTGAGCTGCACTCGTTAAAACAATTGTTGCATTTAGTCATAGTGAAGATCTTTTTCGGAGCTGATTAATGCTCACAATTGAATCTATTCTTGGATTTTGGTCCCGAGCTCCCAGATGAGCTGTGCTGGAAAACACGTATTATGGTCTTTCAAGGTGTATTTATATTTGCAGCTTGGCTCTTATTGTTCGAAACGCCCCAGTACAAACGTTGCAATCTACAGGGAGTAACTTTTGTTTATGTGACATTACGCTCCCCTACCATATTTAATCATCACATAGTGTGCTGTTTATGGACACAGATATGACTGACAAAATGGCATGGAGTTTTTGGGTCATGCAGAATGGTTCCAGGAAGCTTATCTTTGGGGTGGATGTGTGTGGTAAGGATTTTTAATGAGATCCCATTGCAAGCAGATTTGTCGAAACAGCAGCGGGAACCATTCCTTTCCTTCCTGTAGCTAAATCAGGTTTCCTCTCTGTTGTATGTGTGTGTTTAAAGAGATATTTTTGTCCTTGATTTCACATACTTAGTATGTCCTTATCAGCCTCCTCCTTCCCTTTCTTTCTCCACTCCAGAGACATTGGGTCAACATAGAGATTATCTGCTTGTTAAATGAAGGTGTAATCAACAGTATTCAGTACTCCCAAACAATTTTGTATTAAAATTACAGTACTCTAATGTCTTCTAAAATATGTTGTCAACTGTTTTGTTTCGCAGATGAACAAAATGGGCCCTATTTTCATGCTCTAGCACAAAGTGGAGTCTAACTGTGCACACGGGCAGAGTTTTCTTTCATTTGATATTAGCGCCGTTGTGCGATGCAAACTAACTGAGTCCTGGCCAGTGGTTAAACTCGATTTACCCCGGGATGAAAATTAAGACGTGCCCATTTTCACATTGGGCGCAGTTTACTTTCTGTGACAAAAGTCAGGTGCTTCGGTGACAAGGCTGCACTGTGCTTTGGACGGGCCACAGAGGTGCTCCATGGCCCCAAACATGGGAGACTAGACTTGCGGCGGCACCAAAATGAAGATGCACCCGTTTTTAGACTGAGCGCATGGCCGTGTGCTTATGAAAAATGGGTGCAATGTGTCAACTTTCCTTTGTCTCCGGGGAAGGGGAGCTACAGGATTTTGGAAAATTCACTTTTTAATCACTTGTAGACAAATATTATTCGCATGATTTTCTGCTTACACACTGAATACAATGATAAGATTTTTTTTTTTTTTTTTTTTGCAGTGATCCTTTTAAAATGCTACAATGTATTCAATTGGATTAGCTTTTGATGGCCGACCATAGAATATTCATCATCTGGCGTTTTATATTCTCGTGGGGAAGCCACAGACAAGTGGGTAATGATAAAACTGACTCAAGGCTCTCAGATTTGATTGATGAGGTTTCCATGAGCAAGTCACCATTTTGGTGCAATTTTTTATTTTTTTGAGGGGGGCAAATGTGTGCAACGATTGTGGAAATATGTAAAAAAAATAAATAAAAATACAATGAATTCATTATTGAAAACTTTAACCAGTTTTGACCCTTTACCTGTTTTAATAGCAATAAAAAAATACTCACGTCTCATTCTTCACCGTTAAATTTGACCCAAAATACACCCAAAAATAATTTTTTAAATATTGTTCTATCGTCAAGGTGCTCCAAAGTTTACGTCTACTGAGGCTGTTCTGTGTCAGACATTTTCTAAATTGGACTACACTGTGCGTTTACCAATGTGTGTTAAATCAAGGGAAATTGTGGTCATTTTAACAATCTTGAAACTGTGAAACTTGTTTCATGATTGAGACAGCGGTTACAGTGTTGAAAAGGGAGCTTAGAACAGTCCCAAAAACTCTCTGTTGGTTCCATTCAAAACATGGATCTATTGGTCTTTGAAGGGCAATGTAAACAAAAGAAGAAATGCAATAGTAAGGGTTCATGAAACTAAAATGCCTCAATCAAATGCGGAATACTGTACATCTCTTATTGGAACATTCCTGTGTGTGTCTACTCTGTCCTTATTTCTTTGTTGATTCTGTGTTTTGCAGAATGGGTGTTTGTGGCAGCCGTGGCACTGGGCAGCGTGTTGTTCCTACTGTTGGTTGGAGTGTGCTGGTGTCAGTGTTGTCCTCACTCTTGTTGCTGCTATGTGAGCTGCTGCTGCTGCCCGGACACATGCTGCTGCCCCAAACATTGTGAGTCGAGTACAAGCACGCTCACACAAAAGAGCGCAACAATATGGAAAGCCATTTGATCATTGATTCCATATCTCTGGTATCCAACTTAAGGACCATACAATGACTAGGATAGGCTACTAGAACAACTATGCTTTGTTGGTCAAAATGTTTTTCACTATCAGTGCCTCTTCTGGCCTAGTAGTATGCAATTAAACCTTGTAGCACGACTTGGCCCAACTAAGAGGCATGTGTCACACACTAGTAGACCATACTCGTAGTTTTGCCTCATTCATTACTCCACTACGACTATTTTTATTACAAATTCGAAGTTGTGTGGAAAAATGCCAATACAGGAGCCGAATGCAATATTGGAAAAAAAAAGTTACCAGTTAAACAGAGTTGTTCTATGAGTGTGTCCTAGTCATACTTGTAGTGGGATGAATTGTCTTAACAGTTAGTGATCACAAAAAGCATACTTGTAAGTGGATCTTAAGATGGAAATGAAGGATATTAATTAAATGTAACTGGTTCGAAATGGTTATTCTACGAGTGGGCCCGAGTCATTTTATGACTACAACCTGAATTGTCGTACTAGTGAGGACAAAGAGTGTACAAGTTCATGGACCTTAAGCTGGATATCGAGGATATTGCTTCAATGCCCAAAAAGGCTTTTCACGGAGTGCCACAACCGCAACTACTCACGTTCATTGTTGGTCTTCCAGTGTACGAAGCAGGTAAGGGTATCAAGACGGGCACCTCCACTCTTCAGACAACTGCCTACCCGCAATACTTTGTTTCTGGTGTCCCAGCAATGGTGCCCATTGCTCCGCCTTCCCTGGTAGAAAATCTGCCATCTGTCACTCCTTCAGATGGTAGTCTACTCACAGCGGGTAAGTCAAACGCATTTATGCACTTCTCACAACTGATTGTAGGATTGTTGAAATAGCACTACACTGCGCACAAAAATGTCGGGATATTGAAGTTTCAGAATGAGTCTAAAATGCGCCACTGCCATGACAGGTTAACTTGATTTGGCCTTGAACATGTTCATTCAAACGTTTAGAGATGGTCCATTTCAGTTCACCTGTGAAGGTTTTAGTGCATTTCAGGTTCAACTTGAAATCTCAACCCAAAGCCCAATATCCTTAACTTCTGAGTAGAAAAGCAAAAGCATCATTCATACAGTCAGTGTTTCCTATCGAGGAAAAACAGTGAAAAGCTGATGAGGTGCAGTGTTTATGTCCAGTTCCCATGCATGCAGTAGGAGCTCCCTACCGCTTGCCCTCAGCTCAGGACCAGGACTCTCTCAGGGTTCTACAGTATGTAGAGAACCAACTGGCTCACTTCAACCCTGCCAGGTCCGCCAGTCACCAGTGTAAGCTTCAGAAACATGTCCTGTGGCTTCTACTCTCCATGTGCAATCAAGAGATGTGTGTACATACGCATGTATTCCTTGAACGCCGCATCCTGGAATACTCATCTTACCATTATTGATTACGTTTGTCTTTGCATGTTTCTCTGGATTCAACAATTCTGATCTCTCAGTAATTCTGATATCCAAACTTGCATGTCTGCTTGGCTGGCAGAATGTTTTTAAGCACCTCTCATCAAACATTTTTAAGATCTCATATTTTTCCCTCTGTTTTCATCTATCAAATCTAATGAAATTCTAACATTTGCTTTTGTAGTCATGCTAATTTATCCCTCCAATTCTTTGTACCAATCCAGCCTGCGGCATGTCCGAGCTGAGTTCCCTCCATGAGGGAGAAAACGGTTTTCGCCAAACATTCCGGAAGGTCCAGAAGAAAGCGCTTCCTCCCATCGTGGACCACGATCCTCAACCTGAACCTAGACGATACCAGGACAACCGCAGCCCAGAGCCACGGCGGTTCTGTGACAACACCCCCTCTTCGCCCCAACGTTATCGCGAGGTCCTTGAGTCCGAGCCTCGTCGATGTGCAGAGGACTCCCTCCTGCCACGGCGCTACAGCGATGACCCTCCTTCCTCCTCTCAGTCACGCAGGCACGTACGTGATGCTCGGCAACAGAACCACAGTGAGGAGAACCATCACAACAGGTATGGTACACATGTAATTCTCATTATTGATATGTAATTCGACAATAACCTTCAGCTGCGAGTGGCAATAGATGGCTTTTGAAGGACGGCTCACAAATCCTCTCTGCTTGTTATGAAATGAGTTAAGTTTAATTCACTGCTACCATTTCGCATTCATAGGGCAAATTTTTGCACTAAAGTTAAAAACATAAAAAAAAATGGTGTCTCAAAATACAAAATTCAGGTCACTCATATCTCAAGGTGCCACTGTAGTTCCTTGTCCTCTGACGGGGCCAAAGCAATATTTTTATTTTAGACATGACTTTGGCCTGAGCACAAAATCAGACAACACGTAGGTATTTCAGCAAATAAAAGGATGGGTTCCCCAAGAAATACCTGCAATGTCCTCCCCTTCTTTTTCATTCAGGTGGAACCCTCGATCGGAACATCTGGAAAGAAAGAACTACCAAACTGCAGGCCGGACCGGCTCGCTGGATGAGCTGGAAGAGTTTGCTGCCACTTACAAGCCAAGAGGATGTAGACAAGCAGAAAGAAGGGTGGACGACGAGCCTGAGCTTCGTGAGTTCAGTCGATATCCTTTGTACCGGCACGGTCGACCGCAGCACCACTACGAGGATCGCGATGAGCTCGGAGACTGCGGTGACCACGATGACCGTCCCAGAAGAAAAAAGAAAAATGGACAAGACATAAGTCCACTTCCGTCCCCTAAAAAGAGGCAGGGCACCTGGGGCAATGAGCGTCCTATCTCACCTCCCCTTGTGAGTCCACCATCAACTTTTTCTCAAGAGAAAGACAATGACAGCGCATTCCTGAACAGCCTGTTGGAGCGTAAAGCTAAGTTACGAGGAGTCAACCATGAGAAGAGCGGCGCCCGGGGAGAAGATGATTCAGACACACCCTCGAAGGGAAGCTCGAAGAAAAGCAGCGGGGAAACCGGCCGGCACTGTAGCAGGTCACCTAGCAACCGGCCTGAAGTCGATTCACTGGCGCCTTACTCGGATACAGAGCGAAACAGGAATGAAAGGCCCTCTCCACGGCCACTCCCAGCATGCACTCGCTCTCCAAAACCTCCAGCCCCTTCCCCACTTAGTCGGCGAGGGGAGACCAGAGACAAGGCTCGGAAAGTGGTGAGTTGTTTTTGAATGGGTTGGGCTGGTGTTGCCTACTGGCGGATCGGTAGAGAAGACACTCAAAACTTCCACATTTCAGACGCACCCACGGTATAGACAGAGCATACACATTGTTTAAATATTGTTCCTCCTCCCAGACACTTTAAACATTTCAAATTGATTAAAACACGCTTCTTATTCACACTCTTTTGTCAAGAAATGGGAGACTATCCTTTCCCGTCATTTTGAGGAAAGGAAGAGAAGACACGCTCGCTGACACAGTGCTCAAAATTAGAAGCAAAGTGTACTTGGCGTCGAGCTGTTTGTCAATGCCCGTTGATGTATACTGCAAAACTGACACATAAAACAAAAAGAGAATTGAGCATTTTATATTTAAACGTCTAAATCTTCAACCAAACCATCTAATTTGTCGAATTAAAGTCGACTAGTTTAATCCTAACCCATAATGTGAAATGCCATCGAAATGCTAATGGATATTAGCATCTTTATCACAGTGAACCTTCAAACAACTGTTACTTCAACACAGCTCAGCAACACATTTACAACAGCATACAACAAGACTCACAAAAAAATCTTTTTGTCTCTGGGAGCAAAACCTTTTACTGGAGATTAATTGGGGACCTTCTCTGCCTCTTCTTCTTCTTGCTGCATGTCTTGGATGGATTCTTTTTTCATCTATCTTTGCTAATGATGTATGGTGATAGGCTAGAGCAATGAAATGCTCGTTGACGACACTAGGTAGCCAGATTAATGTTAGATTAACCTGTATAACTACTTGTGACATTTTTGATTGGTGAAATTCCAGGAGATTTTTCCTAAGATAAAATATGTGCTTGTACATTGAACTTTTTACCTTTACAGGTCAGGTTCGCATGCTACCCGAATGAAAACTAGGTAGAATTTTCTGCTCTGCATCCAATCCCCCGACCCTCGCTAACATCTATCTCATCCTTGCAATACTGGGCAAAACTCTATTCAACATCAAAAGTCCTTCTCAAAATAGTATATTTACCAGAGTTGGCTCAAGTTTTGGAGTGGGTTTGAATGGTAATGACAGAAGTTGAAGTGTAGTTTGTCCCAGCTTCTGCTTCACAACTTACCACCCTGTGTGTTCTAACCCGGGGATGTCCCTATTCATCCAGATATTTTCATGTAAACTCACTTGGACTTGTTTTCATCCTCAGCAGGGGACTCTTCTTAGCCGGGCTTCCCTTATCGTTTGAATGGCTGAAAGAGCCTCGGCTCTTGGAAGGGCCGGACACTACAACCATGTGATTCAATGGGAACTACAGTACGTACGTGTGAGCTGAGAAAAGACTCACTGTAACTGGTACCCTTGAATGGAGACATGAATGACACACATATGAACTAAACTGCTGATGTCATCGGGGCTTCGCTTGTGTTACCAGTCGCCTTGCATACGCCTCAGCTGGACTAATGTGGGCTCGGTGTGCGACGTGGAAAGGACCAACACCCCACTGACCTTCCTTCTTTTAAAGGGAGATGGAAACCAGTGAAAGCTTTATGCCTCCGGCACAATGACCACATTCATTTCTGTTTGATGTGATGACAATAAGAAATATTAAAACATTTGTAATTTTTAAAAAAATAGTAGCCTACACAATAAAAAAATAACAAATAACCCAAATAGCAATGAACTTGAAGTTATTAACGACCAGGTTTGTAATTTACTTTAGCTGTCCCAAAAAAGTGGAAAAGCACTTTTTCAAATTTTACTCTGGTCTGACTAAATGAAGTTCCCCCCTCACATCAACACTGTCTGTTATTAACGTGACTCTAAACAGGGTTTTGACTAATACTGCTGACTGTGCTTATGACCCAAATTTTATTTGCCATGTACAGTGTAATTCAATTGTTTAAGTCCCTATTAATGAAACAGTAACATGTACAAGTGTGAACTTTCTGTAAGTGCAGCTTCATTCCTCATTAAATGCTGTGAAAATGGGATACTTGAGTTTTTCCTTTGTTTTGTAAAACCGGAAGAATAAAGTATTTTAAGAATGCATTATGAAGCATACCAATGTGTACTCCATATTTATGAGTACATAAGATAAGACAAATTATAATTTGATAGCATTACTATAACTGACGCTGTCAGTTGGTGGTACAATGGACAATATGTGGTCATATGAATGAGAATTATTATTATTATACAGATATATTTTTTTTACTAATTTAGGTTAACCTAATTTTACTTCTACAGTTAATCATCTTGTTAATTATGGAAAACCATCTGAGCATCTATTCACCATTTTAAGCTCCATGAATGGTTTTTGTCCTCAGTAGTAAAACGATTCAGCGTAATTCAGTGTCTTGTAATTTTTCCACCACGACCTTCTACGACTGTGTGACATTTATGCACACTGCTAGAAGAATATCGAATAAATGCTCAAACAGCTTTATGAAAAACTTTATTGATAGCCGTTTGAATATTCATTCACTATCCTGGATATCTAGCTTAAGGTTCATGTATCTGTCCACTCTTTAGCCTCACGAGAAAGACAATGAAGTACAATAGTAGAAAGACTGTCTTACAAGTTACGTTTTTCCACTACTGAGTGGCATATCTGCACACTAGTAGGATAACTTTGGCATACAAGTGGGAACAACATTCTACTACCTACTGATTCCTAGCCCTACATGTGCAACACAATAGTTTACTAGTAAGGGTTATATACCTGAAGCTTATTAGTGGGCCAAAAGCTGCACTAATAGTGGACAAAAACATTGCTTGTAAGACAGTTGTTCATCTTGTGTGCTGAATTTGTCTCACTTGTCAGGACAAAGAGCATACGAATTCATGGACCTTCCAATAAATGTCAAGCAAATTCTGTAAATGTGCTAACAGGTTTCTGTAGTCAATAGGTTAAAGGTCACGCTTTCTTAGCCACTAGGTAAAAACTATCAACAGTAGCAATTAAAAATGTCAATGTGGCCAATATAGACGGAACCTTGTACAATGGGGATATCATTTGATGAATGAGAAGATTTTTTTTTCAAGTTTTTGCCAAGGAAGCAATGCCAAGTATGAGTCATTTCTTTGTCCATTGTTGCATCGACAGGCTGCCATTCTTCAATACACAGCTGGAGTAAAATTCACGCAGCAGTTCTGCCGGCTCATCTTTGGAAAGCCATTTGAGCATTTATTTGACATCCTTGAGCCATGTACTACTGCTATGATTTGTGGATAAACTAGTGTGTGTTCAATCAAAGACAAGGGTAGGTTTGGTGAGACTCGAAACTGAAACTGTATGGCACGTATTTTTTAGTGGGACACTACTAACTGTTTTCCAGGGGGAGCTTGAAACAGTCCCACCAACTGTTTGTGTTTCTACCACATTTGCACAAAATACTGCAGAAGAGTACACCTGTTGGTCTTTGAAGTGTCATGGAGGAATCTCGAAACAGTGAAAGAGTAAAACTGCAGAAGAATTATCATGTATGCTAAGCATAAAGAGCAGAGGTCATAATGTGATATAGATACCATTGGGGGATATTCTTGACTGAACATATTATGTGTGCATAGTACACAGAGTTTTTAAAAGGAGATTTACAAGAATCGCTTTAGGTTGTCTGGGATTTAAGGTCAGTGACCATCTCAGTCATTCTTTCAGATTTTGTTAGGAATGCAGTTGAGCAACTCCCTTCATGAGATCATAATGTTCTGTATTCATTCATGTGAATAGATTGTTGAGGGGAATAGGAATATCAATTTAATTTATTTTTGTTAGATCTGTAAATATGTACAAATGAAAAATTTAATGATATCTGCAACTGCATTTCATGACACCAAGGACGTGGTGTGTCCCCTCTAGAAGGTAACCAAAATATTGTATTGGAAACAACTGCAACATCAACTTGGAGTGGTAGAACATTAGATAGTATTTTATATTTTAAGGAGGCTATTTGTACTCATTGCAGTACAGTACCATCTTCCATTTCGTATAATTACTGATTTAGACTGACACCTGGTGGTTATGTTGAAAAGGGGTCGGCGATGGCAAAAACTAAAATAATTGAAAAATACAAGTAGAATTACTGATTCACCTTCTTTCCATGAGTAAAGGTAGGGGGCGGGGGGTACTGCCTGAAACGTGTTTAAGTACAGCATTAACATAAAATGAAGTCTACAAGTGCATATGTGTGCGTGTGTGTGTGTGTGTGTGTAAGAAAACAAAACCGCAGTGAAAAGTGGTACTCGTTCAAATTTACTGTACAATAATTAGTACTGCCTGAAACGTACATGGGCAGCACAGTGATCGACTGGTTAGCACGTCCACCTCACAGTGCAGAGGTCGTGAATTTGATTCTGGGATTACTGTGTGGAGTTTGCAGGTTCTCCCTGTGCCTGCGTGGGTTTTCTCCGGATACTGTACTCCGATTTCTTCCCACATTCTAAAAACGTGCACGGCATATTCGTGGAACAATTGAAATTGTCAATTGTGATTGTGAGCTTGAATGTTTGTTTGTATCTGTCTGCCTTGTGATTGGCTGCCCGAAGACAGCTGGCATTGGCTCCAGCACAACCCCAATGAGGATAAAGCCTTTCAGAAAATGGATGTTTGGGAATGTCTGGCGAATGTCTTTGAAACTGTTTGCAAAGTTTCACCAACACTGGCAAAGAGGCAAGAACATTAGCTACATTTGCAAACGTTTGCCGCTCAGTTAGATACGAGTTTTATTCTCACCTAATTACAGGGATGACCATGGCTAGTGATGAAAAACGCGGAAGGGGGCGTGGCCTGGACGGGGGCGTGGCCACGTACCAAAGTGGCACTCGACATGCTGAAGATGAAGTGTATTCAATTTACACACTATTTGAAACTTGAACAGAAAAAAATCCCAAGATTGTTCACTATTCTTTCAAGTGAAAATTTGTGCAATTTTGCTTATGCATTCCTGGTGAGCACCAATATGTAACTTCAAATTTGCTGCTCAAAATCAAAACTAAAAAAGGAAACAAATTTCCTGCCATATTTAAGATTTGTTCATTACTTGTATTCATAAAGTGTTGTGTAAATGTGATAAAAAGCTGTTGATTCTTACCTCATACAGTGATAGTGAAGTCCCACACTGTTTACTATATATGGGTTATGAATGTATTTTATTATATAAAGTGGATGTCTATTTACAGTATATACAACAATATAAAGTTTCATGAGGTAGAATACTTTATTTTCTCTTCATTTTAAGCTTTTTAGCAAGCGCTAAAAGCTTATTGGTCCTCTCCGTCTTTTTCCACTCTCTTTTTAGCCAACTCATCTTGTTTTTACACGTGCTGTAGTTACTTTTCAGTAGAAATGTCTGTTTTCGGTGTTTCACCGAGGTTGCGTGACTCTGTAAAGCTTTCCATCCTCTCGATCCGTATAGAATGACATTGTCACACACTGTACACAGAGCTTTACCGGCGACATCGAGCTTTTTCACGAAATCCGACACAAGGACAATGGTTCCTCTTTACTCTACTGGGGACACCGTCAGATTTCTATCCAAACCGTCCCATCGAAACGTGCTTTTCAGATCCGCATCTATCTGACGCACTTTAGCTTCGTCGCGAGTCTCAACAACATTCGGCATTCGCGAGAAAGGGATTTAGGAAGGCGAACACGGATTGGTTGTGATTTGCATTTGCCGATATGGCGACAACAAGTAAGGCATCATATACGTCCAATCGCAGGGCTGTTTACAATCGGAAGATGGAAAGACTGATCGCGTGAGCTCGTGAAAACTCGACTATAAGGTACCTGACTCCCCCTAAAATTTTCTCAACGGATTTAGACGATTCACAAAAATGATCAATTTAAGAAATAAAACGGCGGATTTCCGCGTATCCGCGGAAAATTGCCATCCCTGTAATTATGAATCTTCTTTTAAAAAATACCCGATACAAATTCAAAAAACAACAACTTTATTCTCCCAAACACAGATACGCTCTGTGACGCACAGGAAGCATTCACCTGTTTCGGGGCGTGGTTTTCTGGCTGAGCTGTGACTTCACTTCAATCTCATACTCAAACATACAAGAAGTACTAACGGGCCGTTGTTGTGAGATACGATTTCAAACAAACACTTGTTGAACTCTTTTTTTTTCATTTCATACTTGTTTCTGCTCATTTTTAAAAGATTGTTTTTAATCGTGAAAGCGGCGTTTTTACACCATGCGGCGATTATTAGCCGCCGCCGTCCTCTGGTCGCTCCTGAAAGGTACAGAACACTTTCTTTTTCCCAATCTCAAATCAAGTTCGAATGTGTGTTTCTTTTTTGTTGTTTGTCTTATTATTGTTTCGCTTCAAATAAATATGTTCAAGGGGTGAAAGCTTTTCCCTTCCCAGTTCAGATACTTTCGCTTTTTTTTTTTTTTTTTAATACAATGTATCTGACGTGAGTTGCTTCATCGAATCTTGCGGATCCTTTTGTAAAGATAACCGAAACTATTGTGAGTTAAAGTCATTGTTGAATTTCTGAAGCGTGTTTTATCTATTCAGCATCCCAGACTAAGTTTGAAAGAGTTCATTTTGGAATTTACTGGTTTCATCTCAACCACCTTGATGTTTGTTGGCCGGTTTCACTTCCTGTGCCTTTGGTTGTGTCACCTGTTACCTGTTTTTCTGGTTGAACCGCTTGTGGGATGAGCTCCCTGTTGTTTTAGCAAAACATTCACTGTCGAATTCTTACCGTACTTATTTTGTTTTGCTCTAAATAGGCTTGGAAAAGGCCAGGAATTTTCAGGAAACTTTCCATTGGAATTAATGAGAATTAATTAGAATAAATGTGAATTAAGCAGGGCTTTACCAAATACAAAAGTTGACTAATAATACAGAACTTAAGTAAAGTGTGGGGAAAATATGTTTTAATATCATGTGCCTCGGCTTCCAGGGGCCAGTTTTATTAGTTCATAGTTTATCTATTGAGGAAACAGTCACAACTGAGCTTCGTGAGTGCTAGCAACACAAGAAAAACTTGGCCCAGGACAGCTTGAATCTCAAAACCTCGAAGTTGGGTCACTTGTAAAGTGCGGTACCACTGTACTGTATAGCCTCCACATTTGGGCAAGGAGAGCTCTCTATTTTGCATGGTTGTCTGATTTTGATTAAATAAAATGTGAATATATATGTGCTTTCTATTTAATTACACTCCATTCTCAGTTAACTCCCATGGAAAGTTTGCAAGTCTGAGTATTTCCATAACCCCCGCCTTCATTTTCCATCCCAGAGATTTGCCATGACAAGACATTTTTATCTGGCAGAAATATGAGCCCACACTTCCTATTCATATTATGTATTTATGTATTATGTGCTGTATTTAATTGTGTGTGTGGCGTGCCTGTCCAGTGTCACTGTGTATTCAGGTGATCGTCCCCCAGCAGGACCGCAGCACTGCTCTTTTTGCCTCTGTGATTCTGCGCTGCGACTTCTCAACATCTGCAAGCCTCCAAGATGTACTGGTCACCTGGAGGTTCAAGTCCTTCTGTAAGGACCCTGTACTGGAGTACTACTCCACATGTAAGAGATGGTTCTTATTATTTTTACATTTTTTAAAAAAATCTGTTTACCTTGTTAGCCAGTGAAAATTCTTCTGAAAGCCGTTTGAGCATTTATCTCTCCTTTTGTGTGTGTGTGTGTGTGTGTGTGTGTGTGTGTGTGTGTGTGTGTGTGTGTGTGTGTGTGTGCGCGCGCGCGTGCGTGCGCGTGCGTGCGCAGCTTACCAATCAGCACTTCAGCTGGGCCAGGATCCTGCTAATGACTGTCCCGATCGCCAGCGCACAATTCGTACCGTGATTCAGAAGAGAGGAAACAATGAGCCCATACGCGGTGCAGAATACCGTGATCGCAAGATCTCTATCCAAGACAGTGAGTTCATACCACAGGATTCAAACTATCATATTATAACTTCCAGTCTCGCATTTACAATTCAATTATTTCTATAGCATTTCAATCCAGCTTTAGCATTCTTTCACAATTTTTACAGAACTTGCAGTCGCTCATCATCTTCGTGTTCTTTTGCCTTTGCGATTGATAGCTATCCTAACTATAATAAAACCAATTTAACCAGTTTACACTGTGAAGAGACTAACTTTACTTCATTTCATAGGTGGTATCTGCATTTGTTTTCACATGACAAGCAATTGTCTGTGAATTCTGAAAAGTTGAACTGAAATGCTGTGAAATTACTGTAATTTATTTATTTATTTATTTTTTTAATGTAAAATGTGGGACTGTGGATGTTTGGCTTTGTTTGAGAAATGTAGAAGGAGGGTGTAAAGACTGTTTATCTCAGAAATGAGCAATTTTGTTGCGGAAAACTATGGAACTGTAGGAATGCGGAAATTCTTGGAATGTGGAAAAATAGTTCCCAGGATGTTCTGAATTAACTGAACAGTTTGACGTATGTGTCGAATGCGCACGTGCGCTTGGGTTCTGGGAAAAGTGAGAGTTTTAGGAATATGGAAAGTAGTTGCTCGGGTGTTTTGAATGAGGTCATTATGTTGAAGGTGGAATTATTTGCAATGCTCTTCAGCAGTCCCACAATTACAAAAAGGGGTAGCAGTTTCAAAATAGACTGTATTGAATATCTCCTTTGTAATAATAACTACAAATTATCTGAATGTTTTATACAGTACAGTGACAATCAACACAAAATGGAGCAATTATTGTTACTTAAGTCATGCCAAACTGGATCATGATGCCAATGCCTTTCAACTGAACAATGATGACTGTCAACCTCTGCTCGACTGTGTTTGATTGAACTATTGTATATTTGTGCAGAGGCTGATCTGGTCATCAACGAGGTGATGTGGTGGGACAACGGTGTGTACTTTTGCTCCGTTGATGCAGCCGGAGACACCACCGGAGACTCTGACAAAGAAGTCAAACTTATTGTTTATCGTAAGAAAACCTTTTACCATTATCCCGTGACATGTTACAAGGTGTATCTCTTCACGCGTACTGTAGATTTGTGACGCTTGACTCATCCTCCTCCTCCCTCAGATTGGTTAACCGTACTTTTCATCA
Organism: Hippocampus comes; assembly: GCF_001891065.2. Taxonomy (NCBI): domain Eukaryota; kingdom Metazoa; phylum Chordata; class Actinopteri; order Syngnathiformes; family Syngnathidae; genus Hippocampus; species Hippocampus comes. The sequence goes on from NW_017805824.1 coordinate 4,833,272, forward strand.
TCATCGGAGCTCTGCTGCTCATCATCTTACTTGGCATCTGCTGGTGCCAGTGTTGTCCTCAGAGATGTTGTTGCTATGTGCGCTGTCCCTGCTGCCCACGGCAATGCTGCTGTCCGGAAAAAGGTACAGTGAAACTCTTCTAGAATGAAACCTACATGGGCGAAAATACCCCCTAATGTGAAAAAATCTTCATGCATTAACACCATTCCCATTCTCCTGCCCCCCATATGACGAAAAAAAACCCTGTTGCGTTATACGAAATCATTTTCTCTGCTCCTGCCTCCCGAAGACACTCACTACAACGAAGTCTAATCCAACAGCGACCTCTACTGCTTCGTTCGGAGACGGCAACAGCAACCACCACACTGGTTTACATAGTGAACGATGTTTATTTCGGTCACAGCTGCGAGTTTCCTGAACGCAACATACTCATAGCTGCTCTGCCATTGGCTTACCGAGCATCATCCTGGCCTCCGATTGGCCAAGAGGGACCTCACTGTCTATGTGTGTAGATACTGTAGCTAGATCCGTGGAAGATAGAGTGGAATGCATCCGATTAGCTGCTCAGAGTAAATTGCTTGTGGCTCAACGGACAGTCAAATAAACGAACGTTTCCTCGAATGCTTTACTTGTTATCATGCTAAAAACCTTACGCTAACTGGAGCGCTAATTAGAGAGAAGGCGAGATCCATCGCGCTAACTATGGCCATCGAGGACTACGAAGCATCCCGTGGCTGGCTTTAAAAGTTCATTGCATGACATCAGCTGAGCAGTCAGCTGTCTTGGGTGGCGATCGAGGGGAGGTCGAGTTAGAGACAGTGAGATGGTGGAAAGAAAAGCCAC
>NW_017805824.1:4834538-4840127 GCF_001891065.2 Hippocampus comes
TGTGTGTGTGCTTACATCTGAGATCAAATTTGCTACAGTGAAAAACCCCTTGTTGTGAAAAAATTCTTGCTGCAAACATGATTTCGTTGTAGAGGAGTTTCACTGTAGTAGGGCTTGCTATTTTTTGATGGAAACTTCAGATTTGAATTGAAATTGGCTATCAGAAGGTCATTCCTTCACAAGCCCCATCAATGACAACAGATGAAGTGGAATTCTGCACTCTAGCCCATACTGTATACAATAATAATAGTTTTAGCTCTCCCACCTGCTTTAAACACACTAAACTTCTACTGTATTGACACACTGTAGTGACTCTTGATCGAGCCAAAGGTTACGTACTTACCCAGTGCAACAGCATCATCTTTAGTGCAAACGTTTCAGTCATATTATACTGTTGACGTGACACTACAGAATATCTTCTGAATGTCTACTCAAATTTTCTTGCTTGACATATCATTAACATCATCTCAGAACAGACTCTGATATTTAATAAAACATTTTTTTAATTGTAATAAAAGGAAATAATTCATATATCTTCAATCCTGAACAGGATAAGCAGTATTGAAAATAAACGGATAATTCATATATCTGTGTAACGCTCTCTATGTCTGCCTGTAAAATTATTAATACCCATTCATAAATGCACAGTTCACTTTTTCCCCCAAGAGTCAAAGATGGATAATGTAGCCAAAAATTGTACTCGAGTAAGAATACTGTAACTTTAAAATACTGCCACAAGAAAAATGTAGTTCTCCAAAGTGAGTCTGTGTCAAGTAGTTGTGGAGTTCTTATAGGTTAAATTGTGAACAGTTTTTGAGTAAAAAAAAAAAAGATGGCACCTCATAACGGTTCCTTTTCATTATTCGGAAGGTAAAGAAGTCATGGCTCGTCAGACTGCGAATGGCACGCTTGTTTTTTTTTTTTTTTCTGCCATGCTTCAGATGAATTAGTCACGTCAAACATTTTGCTCAAGTAATTTATATGGAGTAAAAAACTCGACCCATAGTTAAGAATATTCTTTGACTTGCATTATGCTAATATGTTTTGGCTACATACAAAATGTCCACAGAAGTCATTTCTGTGCTTTAAAAATCTACGTTTGTCTTTCAGCGGTAATGCAGCATCGTATGATGAAGGAGGCTCAGAGGGCTATGGCTCCATGGGTGGGAGGACAGCCTGTATATGGACCAATGACCCAGGCTTCCTCCTCTCAAATTAACCCGCTACTATACGCAGGTACAACTCGCACTGCAGGAAAGATACTTTTGAGTTTGTACTCTACTAATTTGGGCTGGTGTTTTTTTTTCCCATAGGATCCATGTCAGGGAAGAGCATGCCTATGAAGCCCATGCCACTGCCCCCACCACAGTCGTCAGCTTATAGCCTACCGGCGCCGAGTATCCACGGCAGTCACACACCTGCCAACACTAATCACATGCTTGACTACATGGAGAGTCAGGTGAGGGGTTTGGACATGACCAGTCCCATGCTTCAGGTATGTACTGTGCTGTTATTCTTACCTTTACCAAGGTCTCGTAAACATTCATCTTAAGACCCAAATTAGCAATTGGGTTACTCAACTGAGACTCAGCTTTGCATCAATAAATTGACATGGCATGCGGTGAACTTCCATTTATTATAGGGGATACATTCCAGACCCCCTTGCAGTAAATTAAAAAAAAGTCTGCAATCTGGAGACTATATTAAAAAAAAAAAAAAACTTTGAAAATGTAGTTTAAATCCATCCCACATACTTGAAACACATTTTAATTTATTACAACACACCTTTTAAAAATATTCCTTCGTGTATATTCTCACTTGTATGACATCACTTTGAGGAAACGAAAAGATGACTTTCCCTTGCACAATCTGACAGAACGTGACTCTAAATTTAGCTGGGAGACCTTATTATCAATTAAATCCACCCCGACTGTCAGCAACCTAATTAAAACTCACTCGACTCCATTTTCACGTCCTGACCTTAAGTTTAGCGAAGCCTCGTGTAAACGCAAATTTTTCTCATCACTGATGAATTTATCCTACAACCCAAAACCCCTTACTTTTTTTGAGTAGTGTATGTTTATGATGCTGTAACTGGAAACCTATGACACACTTGTGTGCAGAATGTCCTCTTTGTTGCTATTGATTGACTGTCTTCCTTTTTTTTTTTTTTTAAATCATCATATTGTTAACAGGCTCAGCCGCCTCCACCTCCTCACATGACACAGCTTCAACCTGCCCCCCAGCACATGCCCATCAGCGTCCCCTTTTCAGCCGGCCCTCCCAGCATGATTTCTGGTCTCGGTGACATGCCTTCAGATCGCCGCATCATCACCCTCCCGCCGATACGTGAGCCAGGCCGAGTGCCGCCCCCCGCACCTAAGACTCGCCCTCCGAGCTCCAGCGACAGCAGCCATGGCGGTTTCGGACGAGGGGAGCGCAGCACGCCGGGTCGACGGTATCCTTCACCTACGAGATCCAGAGGCATTCCGAGGAGCTACAGCGAGGAATCACTGGATGGGCAGCCACGTGGCGGGCCACGAGGAGGCATGGATCGCCCTCGATCCCGCTCTAGGGATGATCTCTTTGATAGCAGGTCCAGAGGGAACTACAACCCACGGGGAGCAGGTCGGGCGGGAGGGTCCTGGAGCTCTGACGATGAGGACAATTATCGGAGAGGAGGAGGAGGAGCAGGAGGAAGAGGAGGAGGAGGGAGGAGAGGTGGCGGAAGCTGGGGTGAGAAACCTCCCGGCTACACTGAGTACGAGCCTGGAAACAAACCAGGACCAAGAAGGAACGATCACTACTCTGTAAGAAAAACATTGCTTTAATGTAGTCACAATAAATACATTTTTTTTAAATTATGACAATCGGATTTTTCTGGCTGTGAGGAAAAAAAAAGAATCTAAAGTTAGTCTGTTTCTCTCAGGTTAAGAGCTATCGCAGTGGCACCAGCGTCGTCATCTGAACGGAGCTGTGAAACGCCCTTTGACCTCTGTTTCTGTTTCTGAGCTCACGCACACCTCACTTGAACTGGGAGTTGTTTGCAGCCCTGTTGTCAAACTCCTGGTTAATTTGAAATACTGTACCCTATTGGCCATCGGGGTTTAGAAAAAAATAAATGAGTGGCCGAATAAGTTTTCAGAAAATATATGAAATACAGGAGTAAAATATTGGCCTCATCTGAAAGCATCACACCCGGGAGAATAGAAATCACTCCTGCCTTCCTGGGAGCATAGAAATGCTTGGAAATAGATGTCAAATGTATGAAGGCCTTCTACTGGATGATCAGTGAAATTAGAACATTGTTGAATGTTGCTGCTTTTTTTTCTATGAAAAGATGTTTGAATATTTCGTCAATGTCGTTGATATCTACCTTAAAGTCCATGTACTAACAGTTTATTTTTCTTCACTCTTCAGAAAGTTTAGCGCACTAATTGAACACGTTTGTCTTACTATTCATGTTTTTTCCCCCACTACTCATTTCACATTTGGCCTACTCATATTCCATTAGCAACAACTGGTACAGGGACTTAAAGCTGGAAATCAAGGATATTGAATAACTTTTCAAACCGCTCTTCATAATTATTAAAGTTTGTGTTTTTAGAATTGTCTTAGTTATTCTTTCCAGGAAGTGACCAACTTTGTCTTTATGATAGGAAGGATGTTACAGCTCTTAAAGGGCCAGTAGTGCTTGATCACTGAACAAAATACTGCAACTGTTACATTATGTTGAAATTATTTAAAGGGACACAGTGCTTGATTTATATATATATATTTTTTCCCCCTTAATTTTGTACAAAGTTATCGCTGTGAATCCTTGAAATACAATGGTGAAGCTTTTTTTGTACACTTGCATGTAATTAAAGCCATTAAAGTGTAAATAATTGACATACAATGCTGTTGGTATCATCTTCATTTTGTGGGAACTCAAGGATGCTTTCACTATTCTCTCCTCTTTCATCTATAACTGCTTCAAACAACAAAGTGTATGCAGAAAAAGTGGGTAAGATTGCACGACTGTCTATGTCTTATGTGTGGCGTTGTATTATTTTGTCATTTTATATTGACTGTTATACTGATGGCAGCGCGGGTACCGCAGCAGTTCCTCTCTCTCTCTCTCTCTCTCTCTCTCTCTCTCTCTCTCTCTCTCTCTCTCTCTCTTTCTCTCTCTCTCTCCACTGGTTGAGAGGGAAGATATTTCATCTGTGCTGTATGTTGCACATAGAGCACATTTGACAATAAAGTGGACTTGATTTTCTTGTGATTGTTGGGATCCCATTTTCTGAATTCTCACACTGGGTCAAACAAGTGTTCACAAATAAAATACACATTCTTCTGATATTTTCATTCCCCAAAATGAAAATAAATCCAGCAAAACCCATCTGTGAGAATTTTTAATAGATTTCATGTTCTACAGATAAGATCACTTGTGGAGTTTGCATGTTCTTCCCATACCTGCGTGGGTTTTCTCCGGGTACTCCGGTTTTCTCTCACATTCTGAAAACATGCATGCATGAACACAAATAGTCCCAGGGTGTGTCTGTGGGTGTGAATGGTTGTGTATGCGTGCTGACAACCAGTTCAGGGTGTACCCCGCCTGCTGCTCGAAGTCAGCTGGGATAGGCTCCAACACGCTCACGACCCTCGTGATAGAGCGGTTCAGATAACCGATGGATAAAGTATCAAAATGAGAATTGAAACATTGGGTGGCGCGGTGCTCGGCTGGTCGGCACATCCGCCTCACAATGCATAGCACTCTAAATTGTCCTTAGGCGTGATGTGAGCACGAATGGTTGTTCCTCTTTGTGTGCCCTGCGATTGGCTGGCAACCAGTTCAGGGTGTACAGCCCCCCCACTACCCGATGACAGCAGAAATAGGATCCAGCACGCCCGCGACCCTCGTGAGAATAAATAAACAGATTACAAAATGGGTGGATGGATGAATGAATGGATATTGAAACATTTACGATCTCAGCATTAATATTCTGTACAATGAGCACCATATAACTGATTATGGTAGTTGAAACCAGACTTTTATTTCGACTTGTATTAATGATATTGTTAGCCTAGTAATATTGATCATGTACGGAGTGGCGTGTATATAATAAACCGAAATGCTCAATTACACAACTGGTATGTTTTTTTCTGTAGCATATCCAATCAAAACGAACGTTCATCTGCATAGACTGAGAATCCGCGACTCAGGTTTTTTGTATGCTCTGGGATTTTCGAGTTGAAGTCAGTCGATGACGTTATTGTTTTTTTTTTCAGCACCGCTTAGCCATCCCAACCCTAACATGGACAGTTGGGATTTTACATTTTACTTCGTACTACAATAAATTTCAGAGTATATACTTTATTACTTGGTTTGAATCGGGACTTTATTTGCCTCCCTCTACAAATATTTGTACTACAGAATAAAAATAGCTTAGCTTTCCGAGTACCATCATATAATCGCCATTAAAATACAATAGTAGCTCTAAGCTCTAATCACAAATGGTTCATAAGTGTACAAAAGACTTTAAACGCAGTTGCTTTTGTTCACTACAGTACTGTGCATGATTCATGTCGCACATTGATGACGTC
>NW_017805824.1:4840455-4851965 GCF_001891065.2 Hippocampus comes
CTCTCTCTCTCTCTCTCTCTCTCTCTCTCTTTCTCTCTCTCTCTCTCTCCTCTGGTTGAGAGGGAAGATATTTCATCTGTGCTGTATGTTGCACATAGAGCACATTTGACAATAAAGTGGACTTGAAATTACTGTGATTGTTGGGATCCCATTTTCTGAATTCTCACACTGGGTCAAACAAGTGTTCACAAATAAAATACACATTCTTCTGATATTTTCATTCCCCAAAATGAAAATAAATCCAGCAAAACCCATCTGTGAGAATTTTTAATAGATTTCATGTTCTACAGATAAGATCACTTGTGGAGTTTGCATGTTCTTCCCATACCTGCGTGGGTTTTCTCCGGGTACTCCGGTTTTCTCTCACATTCTGAAAACATGCATGCATGAACACAAATAGTCCCAGGGTGTGTCTGTGGGTGTGAATGGTTGTGTATGCGTGCTGACAACCAGTTCAGGGTGTACCCCGCCTGCTGCTCGAAGTCAGCTGGGATAGGCTCCAACACGCTCACGACCCTCGTGATAGAGCGGTTCAGATAACCGATGGATAAAGTATCAAAATGAGAATTGAAACATTGGGTGGCGCGGTGCTCGGCTGGTCGGCACATCCGCCTCACAATGCATAGCACTCTAAATTGTCCTTAGGCGTGATGTGAGCACGAATGGTTGTTCCTCTTTGTGTGCCCTGCGATTGGCTGGCAACCAGTTCAGGGTGTACAGCCCCCCCACTACCCGATGACAGCAGAAATAGGATCCAGCACGCCCGCGACCCTCGTGAGAATAAATAAACAGATTACAAAATGGGTGGATGGATGAATGAATGGATATTGAAACATTTACGATCTCAGCATTAATATTCTGTACAATGAGCACCATATAACTGATTATGGTAGTTGAAACCAGACTTTTATTTCGACTTGTATTAATGATATTGTTAGCCTAGTAATATTGATCATGTACGGAGTGGCGTGTATATAATAAACCGAAATGCTCAATTACACAACTGGTATGTTTTTTTCTGTAGCATATCCAATCAAAACGAACGTTCATCTGCATAGACTGAGAATCCGCGACTCAGGTTTTTTGTATGCTCTGGGATTTTCGAGTTGAAGTCAGTCGATGACGTTATTGTTTTTTTTTTCAGCACCGCTTAGCCATCCCAACCCTAACATGGACAGTTGGGATTTTACATTTTACTTCGTACTACAATAAATTTCAGAGTATATACTTTATTACTTGGTTTGAATCGGGACTTTATTTGCCTCCCTCTACAAATATTTGTACTACAGAATAAAAATAGCTTAGCTTTCCGAGTACCATCATATAATCGCCATTAAAATACAATAGTAGCTCTAAGCTCTAATCACAAATGGTTCATAAGTGTACAAAAGACTTTAAACGCAGTTGCTTTTGTTCACTACAGTACTGTGCATGATTCATGTCGCACATTGATGACGTCCTACAGAGGCCGTGCTGGCTTGCCACGTCGGTCTCTGTGAAATGCATTTACACAGTTGTTCCTCGCAGGTTTGTGCTTAACTTTTTTGGAAAAAGACGCCTTTTCATTCTAACGCGGATTAACCGAGCACCGCACCAGCTTCTTCGGAACCACCGTACACCATCTCCACGGTGCTGCATTTGGTCGCGTTGGAGTAAAAAAAAAAAAGAGAGGAGGAATGCTCGGTTTCGTTTGGACTCGTCCGGCTGGAAGCCACACAAGTGACTGATGCATCCTCGTTCACTTCACCCTCCCGTATGTCGTGTGAGTAAAATGTGACTGTACAGCGCTTTAACTGCTCCATATGGGTGTTCAGACACACACACACGTCCACACATTTCCCACATTTGAAGCTATTTGCTAAAGTTCCGAACTCAACTGGCGTCTAAAAGAAGAGCACGCTGCCTGGTGTCATTATTGAGAAATGCCAGGTTTAATTAGTGCTCTTCACAGCGGTGTGATCAACATGAAATCGGATCACGTTTGTTTCGGTTTTAAGCATGCATATTATGCAAAACTTAAAGGGTTAAAGTCTGTAGAAATGGCAAAATACTCCCATGCAATATTAGTTCCCGTTTTCTCCAGTGGCTATCAACTGAAACGTTTCTCCTTTTGTTTGCGTGTTTTCAATTGACTGATTTGGCCATCAAATGCTTGAAATCAGTGGTTCTTTTTACACCAAGGATCAGCTCATAAAATATGTAGCGATCCAAGTGCTATCAGAATGGGGAACATATAAGTACTGCAGTGAAGTAGGCCAAGTGTTGACCAAAGATGAGTCAGAACTTTTACTCCTAAAAAGTATACTGTACCTGTATATTAGCATTTAAGTTACTGTAATATCGTGCATATTTGAAAATTAACTCTGCTTAAATATAGGGGGTGAATGACTTAAACGTAATGCACCGAAAACTGACATTAAAAGTGCATTTCAATTCATGTGTAAAACAAACAGTTCTTAAACGTGAATCATTCATATCATCCGTCTTCGCCAGAGTTCCCCAAATTGCCAGCCGTTTTTAATTTCATTTTGACCAGTCTTTCAAGACCCCCCTGAACAATATAAACACCAAACCTACCAAAACAAAGAGTAGACTCTCTTCCGTCATGAAAAAAGGGGTTTCTTGTAGGCACGTTCCAATCAGGGTCCAAAAATGCATCTTCTAATCATCCATAAATTATGATCAGTTGATACCTATTCCGATAATGATCATATGGATTAGGCGCATACTTTCCAATTTTAGAGCTGCACACTCACAATGAATTTAATCATGGATACATCTGTCAATTATATTCGGATTAATTAAGAAATCAGATTACCAAAAAAAAAAAAAATCCAAATTTCCATCCCCTTATTGTACAAAAACAAGACATTTAAAATTGACGGAGCAGAAACTGCAAATACATATACAGTATTATGATTTAGTTACTGGTTTGCTCTGTAAAAAGCAGTGTCAAGGAAATGTATAGTGGACGCTACACTGCTTACAGGCTTATCTCTAGTTGGCTGCAACATGAGCTGATCACGATTGGTAGCCCATCGATCGGAGCACAACTAGTGTTTAGTGTTTTTCATTCTTTAGTAATCAGCAGTAAAATATGTGTTGGTTATGCTTTCGTGACAATTCAAAGTATGAAGAAACACGAACAAGACTGTGAGAGCGCTTTGATGGCAAAATGTTTTATTTGCAGATATCTGTATACACCTAAGCACCGCGCCGTGAGCGATACTGGCTCGCCGTGAGCGATGCTGGCTCCCCACATGGCTCGCGTTGAATGCAGGTGGCCTTTCTTCATGCCATTCCTCAGTCTCACAATGAACTGCATCGTCACACACACGTTCGTCTACCTACCAACGTTCTAAATTAACTTTTTTGAGCACCAGCCAATGTTGTTAGTGACTCTCCAAATTCACCAGCCAATCAGAATTTCCACCACCTTTTTTTTTTTGTAATTAACTGTAGCACCACTGTTTTTGTCTACCTCCCTCACACTACCTCTGTTCGCACAGCCAATGGGCATATTAAACGTTATTACATAGATTTATGGCACAATATTTATTTGAAATGTAGCTGTCACTGCCAGGAGTACAAATGACAGCGTAGAGTTGGGTATACAGTCGTCACAAGTAGGCCTGTCAGGATAATACCTATATGGACTTATGGCTCAATAAATAAAATGAACTTGATCAGTGGACTTGTGTCGTTTGCATATGTATTCAACATGCATTCGTGCTGCTTCTTCCCTCTCTTGTCAGTCACATTGCTCACGGCTGTGGGAGGAACCACTCACACTCACACGTACACAACAGAGGTGGAATGACGTCCGCCGAGAACTTAAAGACCGGCGACCATTACCAGATATTTGTTTCGAGTGCCGTAATTTACGAGACCAGCTTACAGAGTTGGTGTCTCCCCAATGCAAGATCGCTGGTGGATAGAGATCTGGCGATGGGGAATGTACAGCTCGCTTGAAATCGCTACACATTCAAACTCATCATTCTATGTGCATGTTATTGTATAACTTAAAAATGAATTGTTTAAAAATCAGCACCAAACAAAACTATTGAAAAAAAGTATGACTACTGAAATCAGAAGCTTGTCTCAATTTAGTCAAAAATCAAGTGAGTTTGGAAAATGGATGGATGGATGCACTTAGTGTCAAATCTGATCTGAATAACAACAGTTGGGTGCACAGGCGGATTTGTATACATTTTACCACCCAACGGAATAACAGTTGATGTTTCTGGCTGTCACTACACACTGCTGGCATATGTAGAAAAAAAACGGATTTCTGATGATTAAAACTTTATAATACAGATGGTGTGAATATATTTCCTGTGATCATTCATTCACTTGTAACCTAAGCACAGACTTCTCGATAGGCAGTAAAAATTGCCCAAAAAATGAAATGTGGATTTCACAGTCATTCCAGCCTTGTTCAACCGGGTGAAAGAGGACATTTTGAAGGCGAGGGGGACATCTCATTTTGCTCTTGACACTACAGATAGTATGTGGTTGGATGTGTTGTTAATATTTGTTGATGTGCATTTTTTTTAACATAGACTGAGTTTTTTTTTTTTTTTTTTTGGTTCTACATTTATAAATGTTCATTATTTTTGAAAAACGAAAGATAATCGCTTTTAAAAAGGACGTAGAATAATTATTTTTGCCCTAATATTCTCACTGAATTAATGGCATTAAAAAAAAGTTTCGAAATATTTGTACTGAAATATTTATCATGACAGGCCAATGTATAAGTCACGGGCATATATTCTCTACCCTCCCCCAAAAACAACGAATGTTTTGTCATCTGTTCTGTAAAGCGCTTTGTTACAGCTGCAGCTGTTGTGCAAGCGCTATATAAATAAAAAATGATTTGAGTTGAGTGGAGCTACTGCAGCTTACGGAGTTGAGTTGTGCACTCGCTGTGTGCTTGTACAACTCAGTTGTATTCCTTTGTTTTGTACTGTTCTGACTCTATTAATATTCTTTTTTTTTAAATCTCATCTCGCTTTTTTATATCTTACATTTTGTTGATTATCCCCCTTTCCTTAACACTGCACATGTTACAGACCCAACCAGTAACTGAATCATAATTGGGGAGGGACGAGGGGGTGTATAAGTAGCTACCCAGTAGTATCCTGAGGTGTAAACCCAGGTCCAGCAAGTAAAAACCACGGGTGGGCTTTAGCCACAGGTACTTCTGCAGTGAACCCTGTTTATCGCGGCGTTTACATTCCAAAAAGAAATCCGGTGAAATCTGTGAAGTAGTCAGCTTTAATTTTGCCAATTATTATAAAATACTGTACTATAGGGGGAAAAAAAATAAAAATATAAACGTTTTCTTACAAATAACTATGATAATTTTTAGAAATACCATAAAATAATACTAATAGTCAGTCCGGGGTTGGACACATTGTGACTCGTGTATTTCACAGTTCCTCTGGCTTTGCCTCCACTCCGCTGAAGTGACTTTTTCTACTCAAGGCTGTGGTGCAGGTGTCTTTTTCCAAGAGGAGAACTTAGTTCTGGGTAATTGTTGGGACATATCTTTTTTTTAAATTATTCTCATTCAAAGCTTGTTTCCCTGCAATTCACTCATGGTAATGGCAAAGAATGGGTATCTGGAGCGCCAGGAGAAGTTTAAAACGGTACACGTCCGTACGATAGTTTCTGCACTGAACACGCTGTAAAAGTGCAACCCATGCCTCCACGTCAAATCTCTACTTAGGTCGGCAGTGATTTCTTTTTCACAAACCTTTATAGCTGTTGCTCATCATGGTGTGTGTGTGTGTGTGCAGGCCTGCGGATTTCAGAAATTCACAGAAACCGTTTTTTCGGTTCCGTTGGATCACCTAACGGGAAACCACAGTAACTAATTTTGGGTTCCGTAAACGTTCACCATGGGAACCCATTTTTCTATTTTGACTGATATTCATAATCAAGAATTCTGATATTCAAAAGTATAATATTTAAAGGGTAAATGTTTGAAAACTATGCACTAACAATGAACCTAATTACCTCAGTAGCTGTGTACTTTATTATTTATTCAATAAAATAAATGGATCAAAATATGTTGACACTTTTATTGCACTCATATGGTATCATGAATACAGCATACCACCATATCAGAGTATTTTTTTCCAGTCTCACACTGCAAAGATTAATTTACTGGTAATCATGAATATATCAATTACTGTGAAATACTATGGCAATCAGAAACACATATGTGTACACAATACCTCAGTCCTGGCTATATATCATGGGCCACAAGTAAACCTGACACTGTTAACATGGTTATACGTGTGTGTGTGTGTGTGTGTGTGTGTGTGTGTGTGTGTGTGTGTGTGTGTGTGTGTGTGTGTGTGTGTGTGTCTGTGTGTGTGTCTGTGTGTGTGTATACTATTTATGTAAATAAACATCAATGGCTACTCACCCCCTTTATTAATACAAAAGCAGGTAATAGTAATTGAATGATGAAAATCATGTGAAAAAAATGACCTAATTACCATATATAGTCATATCGTATTGACATGGCTTGACGTCCTCTTTGTAACCCCAAGACGACACTGTAATCTTCTCTCAATTTGACCAAAGAATCTACCATATGTCATCGTTAGGCCTTACCGACAGTTATTACTACACCTTGTGACAAATGTTTTATTCATAAAGTTACCATATCTACAACTAGTAAATTATAGAACGACTAAGACTGTTTCATAATATTTTTTCATAGTGATTAGCCTTTAGATCTAATGACCAACTTCAATACTTTCCTCGGAATCCTGCCTCCCCTCGCATGTCTCTTTCGTGTTTTGTGCGTACATCACACGTGAGCTTAGTGATACGCCTTTCTTCGGATGATTCATATGAAAAGTCCAACTGGCATTCCCATTTCTTAAACGTCATAAGTAAAACACCTATCGGTGTTTTTTTTTTCTTTGCTGCCATCTCAATCCGTCATCGGAGCGCTGAGACACCCGCACGCTTTCTCAGCTCGCAGACTAAAATAGCAACCTGCATGCGCACATAAAGTTTCCTGCCCCCAAACCCCACCACTTAACAAAACAAAAGTAAAATTGAAGAAAAACACTCTCACCACACCACAAACACACATACAGGCACAGTGAAATCGTGAAAGATGAACCACGTTATAACGAGGTTTCACCTTTACCTGCCGGTTGAGTAGAAGCACCTGTGGTTAGAGGCCAAACTGTGGCAAGGTTTTTACTTTCTAGACCGGGACTCGACACCTCTAGATACTACTGTATACCTACTTTTGCACTCCTTGTGTATGTTTGTGCATTTTCTGCACTGTCAATTTGAAATAATGTCTTGATTTTGTATTATTAAGGAATGGAAAGGAGTGTTTTTTTTTAATTGCATTCATGAGACAATTGACAAAAATAATAGATTAATCAATGATTCAAATAATTGTTGGTGAGCAACTCTAACTTTGAAAAATGTGCAGCTAATCCATTTGATCGGGATCAGTATCCCTACATTGAATCTCAAGGGGGGGTAAAAACTGAAAGCCGTAATTTGAAAAATAATTTGTGACTCTTACCGTATTGGCCCGAATATAAGACGGTGTTTTTTGCATTGAAAATAAGACTAAAAAAGTGGGGGTCGTCTTATATTCGGGGTCTAGACATTATGCCCATTCACAACGCTAGATGGCGCCAGATACCATTGAAGCGAATGCTGAACTTGACTCCCCAGGCCAAAGCGAATCCCTGTCACGAAGAATAAAAATAGCGGTAGCACGAAGAAGAAAAATAAAAAATAGCGGTAAGAAAGAAAAGAGAAGAAAATAATAGAAGAGAAAAAGTGGCTCCAAGATCGGCCAGGTTAACCGGCAGCTGAGGAGAAGTTATGATGTAATTTACATTTCAAAAACCAGAAGCCATTCAGTTACAAATGTGATTGCACTTTAGTTTACATATTTAAATCTTCAGATATTAAGATTTGAATGAGGCAAAATAACTTGCTTTTTCTCTCAAATATATTGTTAGAATCATTTGTTTCAGATGTACTGTAATTATTTTCTGTATAAAAATTAATTTGGTGTTCAAACAGTCTTTTTTCAAACTTGAGTCTTGGAAAAAGAGGGGGTTGTCTTATAATCAGGGCCGTCTTATATTCGGGCCAATACGGTAATTGCTTGATTTTTTTATTTTATTTTATTTATTCATTTTTTTTTGCTGCATTAAGCAATTTTTTGGCATAGCAGTCAATGAACGTGACACCTTGTGACTTGCCATATTTTTTGGACCATGAGGCGCACTTAAAATCATTTCATTTTCTCATGTCAGCTTTTCAATTTGTCGTCTTTAATTTAAATTCTTTCCTCCTACGCTGGCGTTCTCCTCCTCATCCCCATCTAATCAGTATCCATGTTTTCATCATAGTAAACTAGAAGTACTTCCTGCTTCCGTGTCTTAGAATCATGGGAAATGTAGTCCTAATATAGAGATGCACCAGAACTGCTTTTTTTTTCCCACTAATACGATAACCAATAACTTCCTGATTCCCCAAAGAGATGCTGATATATTTTTTTTGTGTGTTACAAATTAGTACTTGGTGATAATTCAATAACACCATGCGATGGACATGTGATCAATGTCACAGGCCTTTGGTAAAATGTTCGATCAGGGAGCAGAACCCGGCCGGCAGTGTGCGTGTTGGAGGCAGAGACTACATATAGATGTGGGTCTATTCCAATCACGCAAGAGGATAATTTTGCACGCAAGCGTGTTTTGAGCGCAGCCGATTCCAGATGCTTAACCAATGAACAAATATGTGTGCATGTGGCGTACTCACGCGGAAAAGAAATAAATGTCCTGTAACTTCGTTCAAAAAAATGACAAGTTGACATAGTACAACATTTGCAGTAATATTGTAATATAGCCCAGCTTT
Source organism: Hippocampus comes (assembly GCF_001891065.2). Taxonomy (NCBI): domain Eukaryota; kingdom Metazoa; phylum Chordata; class Actinopteri; order Syngnathiformes; family Syngnathidae; genus Hippocampus; species Hippocampus comes. Next base: position 4,849,375 of record NW_017805824.1, read on the forward strand.
CCCAAATGTAAAAAAAAACAAACCAAAAAAAAAAACCTCATATCAGAACGAGCTAGTTCTCCTAATATTTTAGCATAAAAAAAGTAAAACGCAACAAGCAAGTTCTCTACTTTCTTATCAGAATAAGGTGGTTCTTTTTTATGTAAGAAAACATCAAGAATCATGGGAAATGTCGTCACCTTAAACGAAAATTGTGGTCAGGCTGAATGCAAGCTGAGCATTTCTGGCGGCACATTTCCAGTCTTACATTATGGGGCTGCGAGGTAAACGACAAGCAAAGAAGAAGAAGGGTCAGTGTGATGACTTGTTTGCAGCTGTTGAACTGTCAACCAAGATAGCATTTAGCATCACCCGAAGTAATAACACAACCACCGCTCAACAGATTAGCTAGCTACCCATGTTCAAACTTTTTTTCCATATGTCAGAGCATCCCCTTCTCTTCTCCTTTCACCGCAATTTTGCTGATGTAATATTTGATTTAAAGGGGAAGTAAACTCCAATTTTTTCTTTGCACGAATATGTTTTCTGCACAAGTCTAAACACAACATTCTGATTATTACAGTGGCCTCAGCGTGTATGGTCGCTCATTAAGGAGCAAGGGGGAGTCCCAGCGTCCGAGGTTGCCACGGTAACCGGCGACCATGCCAGGGGGTCGCAGGGGTCCCAGCAGACAGCAGTTGAGCCGCTCTGCCCTGCCCTCCCTGCAAACTCTTGTTGGAGGCAACCTGGGTAATGGTACAGGCCTCAGAAACAGGTATGCCATGCACTTTTTCTGTGTTAACAGTTAATGACATTCACGAGCAAAGCAGAGAAGAAAAAAGTAGCTTCCAAAAAATTACTAAGACTACACTGACAGCATTGAAAACAAACATTTAAAAGTAAAGAAGAATATGTTGCCTTTTTGAAATAACTACCGTAATTTCCGGACAATAGAGTGCACCTCAGTATAAGCCGCACGCACCCATGACATTTTTAAAGGAAAAAACGTTTTGTACACAGATAAGCCGCACTCGTCTATTAGCCGCAGGTGCCCACATTGTAACATGAGATATTTACAAAGGAGGACGGTACACAGAAAACTTTTTCAAAGTTTTAATTACATAACTTTTCTTTCCAAATAGTGCCTGTAACCCGGCAGCCCCACGGCAGTAAAACAGCACTAACAGGGCTGGTTTAAAATAAACATAATAAAATAAAATAAAAGTCACTGTTCGCCATCGAGTAATGTTTTTTTCTTCCTATGGAAAAAAATCCTCGCTTGCTGTAACACTCGGTCAGTCATTCCTTCATTAGGCTTTCTTCCATCTACGTTTTCGTGTCAACTTTTACGACAATGTCTTTCGGGAGGTTTGTTTTTTTTCTTAGTGGATGCAGTGCAGCACTGTGATGGATGATAGCGTCTTCCTCGACACACGTATATACGGTATATCAACTTGTCTCACTCTTACCTTTTATGCTCGAGCGCTCCCTGGCGGCCATTAGAAAAATCTAAATACCGTATTGGCCCGAATATAAGACGGCCCTGTTTATAAGACAACCCCCTCTTTTTCAAGACTCAAGTTTGAAAACCGACTTTTTGAACACCAAATTAATTTTTATACAGAAAATAATTACAGTACATCTGAAACAAATGATTATAACAGTATATTTGAGAGAAAAAGCATGTTATTTTGCCTTATTCAAATCTAAAGTGCAATCACATTTGTAAATGAATGGCTTCTGTTTTTTTGAAATGTAAATTCCATCATAACTTCTCCTCAGCTGCCAGTTAACCTGGCCGATCTTCGACTCACTTTTCTCCAAATTGTCACTACGTTTCTCCATTTTCTGTTATCGCTTCTATTATTTTCTTCTCTTTTCCTTCTTACCGCTATTTTTTATTTTTTACTTGTTCGTGCTACCGCTATTTTTATTTTTATCCTTCGTGGCAGGGGTTCACTTTGGCCTGGGGAGTCAAGTTCAGCATTCGCTTCATTGATATCTGGCGCCATCTAGCGTCATGAATGGGTATAATGTCTAGACCCCGAATATAAGACGACCCCCACTTTTTCAGTCTTATTTCAATGCAAAAAACACCGTCTTATATTCGGGCCAATACGGTATAGGCCGCTTCATTAAATAAGCCACAGAGTGGAAAGCGTGTGACAAAAGTCTGGATATTTCGTCCGGAAATAACGGTAAAATATTTTTTTTCTTTTTCATGTTTAAAATACCTTAATCAAAGGTACGGGTGGGGGCAGGGGGGTTAGCAAAGTTTTTAACCTGGATTTAAAAACATTTACACTCCCAAGCCCTGCCCTCTCAATCATATCTTTTGTTTGTCTGTGTGCACACAATTTACTTACCTACATTAATTAGGAACAAGTTTCAAACATAAAACGCAATAAACAGCAGGATGTGATGAGGTATTTAGGTGAGAACTGTTCTGTGGACGCTTCATGAGTCCAAGTTTTCCTGCAGCCTTTGCTCTGTCCAACTGTTGGGTCAAAAAAAAAAAAAAGAGTTGACTCCGGTGCATAGGTTTTATTTATGCACTTTTTATCTGGTGTGTGTGTGTGTGTGTGTGTGTGTGTGTGTGTGGGTGAGGGTTG
>NW_017805824.1:4852013-4865962 GCF_001891065.2 Hippocampus comes
GGTTTAGGAACAGTAGCTCCTTGGGACTGTCTGCACCACCTATCTCAGCCGTAGTAACGCCAGAGCCCGTCCGCCACTCGAAGATTCCTCTGCTGCCATTGGACAGCAGCCTGCTGTTTGAGTTCCTGCTCTTTCTCTATCTACTGGTGGCCTTGTTTGTCCAGTATGTCAACATCTACAGGACAGTTTGGTGGTACCCATACAGCCAGCCACCCACCTCTACCTCACTCGTAAGCGCGCGCGTGCGCTCGCACACACACACACACACACACACACACACACACACACACACACACACACACACACACACACACACACATGCACACACACTTTTGAAAGCACCAAGTATGAGAGCGTGACCTCAAAAGTAAATACTAAACTTGATTGTCAACGCTATGACAACCATTATTGGTTAATGCGTTTTTTGTTTTTTTTGTTTTGTTTTGTTTGTAGTTACCCGGTAATTCCGTTTCTTCTTGGGATGTTCGATACCACCTTTTTTCCAGACCGATAACAGTACGAGTACTCAACTCTTGATTCCTCACATATCTCGATACCAAGAAATCGATACTGACAGTACATTTAATACATAAAATTTCTCTTAAACCGATGACAGATCATTTTAAAGTAAGACCTATAGTTTATTTCTGACAAAAGACAGAAATGTCACTCTCAATACACACTTCAAGTCAAAAATAAAACAAACAATTCACTCTGATTTCGGCCTCATTTATAAAAAAAAAAAAAAAAAAAAGCAGACTACTCCCTTAGTTTTAGTCTTTGTTTGAAGAAAATAATGTGTAAAATAATACAGGTTCAACTGTATGACAGATAGATCTCTGTCTGTCAGTCTGTATGTATGTGTGTGTAACAACTGCTTTCGACACTGTGCATAGTTGACGGTTTATGTTTATCAAGTCATAGTAAAACTGACACATAAACGAACAAAAACTACCGGTATTTGTTGGTCGAAAGAAAGTGCTGGAACAATGAACAGTCGGACATTCAAAAGTTGACAGAAGGGCAATCCCGAAATTGCTGTGTACAGAACGCTGTGCATTTCGGGTTCATTCCAGAATGACACCAGAAATCCCCAAATTGTTGCGATCAAGTCCGTATTTGCCTGATTCCTTTGTGACAACGTGCAAGGAAAAATGCTTCTTGTCTCTCCTTTGTCTGTTGCTTGTTTACCTGTAGAGCTTCCATCTAATGGATTACCACCTGGCTATCTTCATCACAGTCATGCTGGCCAGGAGACTTGTTTGGACAATAGTTTCTGAGGTGAACTCACTTTTTTTTCCCCTTCCCAGAGAGCCAACTTGAAGTGCACTAGTACCTTGACTAACAGGTGTAATTTGTTCCCTGGCCATTTTCGTCATCTAAATTGCTTGTACAGTATCTCAAATCGACTTCCCACATTGAAATCAATGGAAATGCCTTGAGCCCCCCACCCCCTCAAAAAAAAAAAAAAAACACCAACATTATTGGCCAACATAGGCAAACATATGGGAATACAATAGAATGAAAAGAAATAAACTGGCCTTCCCTTGCTACTTTTTTTCACTTCACTTATATGCAATTTAATCTTCACAGTTTTACGGTTGTTTATTTTTTTGGTTTTGTTTTCTTTTACGCAACGCTTAACTCGCTTTGAGCAGCGCATTGATCTTTTCATGGACAAAGATCCACAGCTTCAAAATGGTTTTAATGCCCTTTAACCTTCATCGATTCCTTCACTACAGTCCCTAACTCAACTCAACTCAGGATTATGATCAACACCCGTAGCTGTAACAGTGCATAAAAATGCAGTGGTTTTACGTAAATATACATAGGTATACAGCATTAGACTTATGTAGGTAGTTCAGAGAAGTACGACACTCGTACTGCTTTGCCAAGTCAACTACACGCATACCTTGCTCATGTTATTGGGTGATTTCATATTTTAATTCAATGTGTGCGTCATTGAGTGCTTTTTCTTTGGACACCCGGATTTAAAAAAAAAAAAAAAAGGACATGCACAAAAACAAGTCAAAATGTGAGCACAAATCACAACAGAGACCACTACACTTACTGTGAATTAATCGCATGAATTGTTGATGGCCAAATGTTGTGATGAAGCGCACTCGTAAATTTAAACGCCGACAGAAAAGAAATCCGACAGTTGCGACACTTGTAAATCAAGGTACTACTATAATCTGACGTTTGAAGCTAATGGATCCATATGATCTCATCAATAAGATGCCTCTTTTCCGACTTCTGTCCAGCTCTCTCAGAGCAGCAGGGGATCGCTGCTCTGCTATTTGGTTTTGATTGCAGCAAGACTGTGTCTGCTCACCATCTGTTGTTGGGTGCTGTGCTGGACGCTGGTCAACCTTTGCAAGAACCACTCTGTTCTCAACCTCCTCTTCCTGGGATACCCGTGAGTGTTTAGTCCTGACTTTTTTTTTTTTTTTTTAAAGCTTACAACACTTTGTCCAATAAATGCTCAAACAGCTTTCCAAGAAGCTGTTTGAGCACTCCGCTTTCCTCCCGCATTCCAGAAACATGCATGGCAAATTCATAGAACACTTGAAATTATCTGGAGGTGTGATTGTGAGCACGAATGGCTGTTTGTCCTCTATGTGTGCCCTGCGATTGGCTGGCAACCAGTTCAGGGTGTCCCCCGCCTACTGCCCGAAGCCAGCTGGAATAAGCTCCGGCACACCCACGACCTTTGTGAGGATAAGCAGATTAGAAAATGGACGGCTGGATGGACAGTCTGAACATTTGTTTTTCCTGTCAGACCTACGACTGTTCTTCACTCAAAATCACAAACAGAAAGTAAACATGGATGGTTTTTTTTTTTTTTTTGAGGGGGGATGGCGGGGGTCAACTTGCTTTCATCCGTCCTTCCACTAAAAGCCACTTCAAAACTCTTCATTTTGATCAGGCTCAACTAAACCATAAGTAAACCTATCCATTCTCATGATCAATTTATTTTGACTTTGTTTTACTTACTTTTATTCGTCTTTGTGTTTCATGTTTTGCCCATACTTAATATATTTTCCTATCCTACTATGACCATAGGCTGTTGTCGAGGCTTTCACATCCGTCACATTAGGATGTACGACAACTATGACTTTGTACCCCTTTTCCTGTTTTTAGGTTTGGTGTGTATGTCCCGCTCTGCTGTTTCCACCAGGAAGGACCGAAGAGCCAAACGTCAACAGCCGACTGCGACTACCCATCCGACCACCAGCAAGCGGACCTATCGGACGCTCCCCTCTTCCGACCCCGGGATTTCCTCTTCTTGTTACGAGAGAACCTCAGAGAACAGTTTTCCACACCGCAGCACATGCCCACGCACACCTGCCCGCCGCACACGCACATTCACACGCCTGAGCTGATTCGATCCGAGGTGGAGGAGCTCAAGAGCGACTTTAATCGGCGGATTAAGGAAGTGCTGTTCAACTCGCTGTTCAGTGCTTATTATGTTGCCTTCTTGCCTCTCTGCTTTGTGAGGGTAGGTTCTCCCCTCTGCTTTGTTTGGATGCATCTTCGCGTTTTCACTGTGTCTTTCAAAGTAACAAAGACACATTTGTTTTTCCCCAGAGCACCCAATACTATGACATGCGCTGGTCTTGTGAGCATCTGATCATGGTGTGGATCAATGCCTTTGTGATGCTGATGAGTCAGCTGCTGCCCCCGAACTACTGTGACCTGCTTCATCGCTCTGCGGCCCACCTGGGCCGATGGCAGAAGCTGGAGCACGGATCCTACAGCAACACACCTCAGCATTTGTAAGTGACCCTCTCTGTCCCGTGGTTCTTAAGCTTCACCATTCATGAATTTTTTTTTTCCCCCTCCTCCTCAGATGGTCAGAGCAGACGGTTTGGCCTCAAGGGGTGTTGGTACGACACAGCCGCTGTCTGTATAAAGCAATTGGACCGTATAATGTTGCTATGCCCTCTGATGTTTCGCATGCGAGATTTTATGTGAGTATGTACACTCATAAATCATAGTAACTTGTTAATGATTCCCTTGACCGATCAAGGGTTGCACCAGAGCAAGTAGTGAAACTAATGAGTTCAAACACAAAAGCCGACAGTCGCCGTTTAGACAAAAAAATTCAGCCACACCTACTTTGTACTCGCAGACATTCAGTAGTTGCATTTTCTAACCCTGCAAAACCAACTGCGACCTAAAACTTTATTTCAAAAACCGACATGTGCCGTATGCATTTTACTGTAGCTAGTGCCATCCACATTGAAGCTAATTATGAGCCTACACATACTGTATTGAAATCAAGTACTCCTCACTTGCGTCTTTCAACTTGCCTGCACCTGCGATTTATCATTAACGTGCTGGCAATATAGCGTTCATTGTGCTCACAAGGCCAACTGTATTTCCTGTGCTTAATTGCATGAAACAGTCGAGGAGAGAGAATGTCACGAAACTCATCGATGAAGATTGGTTTTAGTGACAGATTATATGAGGAAACCGACCTAGTCAGGATCAGTGAGCGGTTAAGAAAATAGATGGATGGATGTCTGGTTTTGCAGTTAAATGATGTCAAAACACACAGATTCTACTGTTTCGAAAATGGGCAGAGCCCAAGCGGTCGTAAGGCGATGCAGAATATATTTGACACCTGAACGAATTAGAATGGGACTCAACACACTTGTTCTTTCACAGCTTGATGGCTGCCAAAGAATATGGCCAAATACCAGCAAAGACAGAAAAATCAGCAGTTTGCCTTACTCAGCAAACTGCAGTTAGTGCAGAGTAAGGCAGCAAGGCTTGCTGTCCAGTGACCATTAAGAACGAACATCAACACTATGCACTCCAATTTAGGATGTTGAAAAGTTGGACGTTCAAATGACAGCTGCACTGCTCCTCTCAACATGAAACGTTCTACAATTTAAAACTCCTTCATGGAGGTACAATCGGCGGAAAGACAATTTAGAGTCACATACATATGCCACGCGACAGGCAACACCAGGCCGGTTCTCACTTCCTAAACCGAAAACAAATCACTTGAAGCAAACAGTTGACTACAGAGAAATCCAAACATGGAATACGTTGCCACTGTCAATGACCACACTGACACGGAAATCGATATTCAAAAGTCAAACAAGGAAACATCTGGCAAAGTAACTGTAGGATGTGCTCAAGGAAACTTTTAATGTTTGTAAAATGATGTCATAATAGAATATAGCGCTTAGTACATATTGCTTTTGTTCAAATGTATTTTCTTTTTTTATGTATCCTGTTTTTATATTTTCTTTCTAAATGAATGTTTTTAAATTCATGAACTGTGTTTGTAGAATCCCCACAGCTAATGGGGATACAAATCAAACAAAACAAAGATCTCTTTTAAATACTTTTTTCCCTGAATTGGAGTCGTAAAGGTTCATTCATATTTAAGTTGACATCCTTACTATGGGGAAAAAAAAATACTTTTCAACTTTAAATTGCCTATTTAAATGTTCCCTTGTTATTTACAGAGAATAGGAACGATCCCCGCCACAAAAATCACAAATCTGCAATTGGTACCGGCACTCGTCAAAAACATTAAAGGGGATGTCAAACCCCCAAATTTTCCTTACAAGAATACGTTCTATGCAGCCCCAGCCGTCTAAATGCGGTATTGTGATTAATATTGCCAATGTGGAATTTGAATTGAGCTGTAAAATTCACCCATTTTTGTCTATGTCAGGGGGCGGCCATTTTGCCACTTGCTATTGACTGAAAATGACATCACAGTTGCTCAGGTATTGACCAATCGTGGCTCAGCCTCAGAATACAGGTGAGCTGTGATTGGTCATCACCTGAGCTCAGAGCAACTGTGAGGTCATTTTATTTGTGGACCTTTCAACCAGAATGCTGACTTGAATGTTGACTTGTGTGCTTGACGTTTGACCTTGTTCTCTCTTTTGGTGTTACAGTTTCTCTTCCACAAGCCATTGCGGATCCTGAACCTGCTGATTTGGATCGAGACCAGCGTGGTTCTGTATCAGTTGTACTCGCTGTTCCTCTCTGAGCGCTGGAACCACACTCTCTCTCTGGGCCTGATTCTTTTCTGCAACTACTATGTCCTTTTCAAGCTGCTCAGAGACCGCATAGTGCTGGGCAAAGCCTACTCCTACCCTCTAACCGGTAGTTTGGGCTTAAAGTCGCAGTAAAAGACATCCTCGACGTCCATCGCGTGTGTGATGGAGGTGGGTTAAGATTGGGAGAGCAGAGGGGGTGTTCAGCGCTCACAATTGGAGGGTAAGGGACAGGAAAACGAACTCCTAATCGTCTTTTGATACGGTTATATTTTTAATGCAATGTTTGTATAAACCTATTTAAAAGAATATTTTATTTTGTATACTATTTCAAGTTACGCCGGGCATTACCACGCTGACCACATTAGCATGCCGCGTTGTGTTGTCTCTAGAAGGGGGAGGAGTTTCACCAAAGATGTCAAAGTGACCACGCAGCCGCATGGCCTCTCCCCGATTGGCCTGAACTTCTAACCCTCAAACCACAAACAATATTGGATGACAAAAGATGCAGCCATTTTCAAGGAAAAGTCACGACGTTGTTTTCTGCCGGTAGTCAATTCGCTTCAAATCGTCATCAAATACTGAGCAGCAGTCAGCAACAGCCACTTAGCACTGCGACAGGAGCGTTTTTGAAGGGGACGGGCAGTTGCTGGGCAACCGGCAGAGTGTTTATCTTTCGTCACCAGTGTGGACAGACAGTGTTGGTGCCAATTTACAATACTCTCGAAAAGTTGAGTTTCCAGATGAAAGGTTAGAATTAACCTAAAATGCACTATAACCTTCTCCGATCAACTTTGACCTGCTTTTAATTATTGAGTTCACATGTCTACTTGTTCAAATGTGAATACTTTCTCCACAGCTTGCTGTGTTCTAACAAGAATTGCACAGCAAAATTGACACTGTGTTTTCCCAAGGACGTCTACGTCTATGCCTCTCTGTGATTCCTCCAGTCTCTTTAGCAGTTCCAACCTGCTGACTGACACACTCAGGTCAGTGGCCACTTCCCTCTAAGATCTTATTTGATCAACGGGGTGTGATATTGATGTCAAGACGTGAACTGCATGAAGAGGACTATTTATCAATTTAAAGTGAACCAGGAAATCAAATTGTGGATCAAACACCTGTTGTGAATTTTGCCGTTCGGCTTCATGTTAGCCCGGCCGCCCGCCGAGCAACTCCACTGAGCTGTGACGCGGCATGCGTTTTTTTTGCGACTACTCGTAGTTTTCATCACTGGCCGACAGTTAGCCACTAATGTCCCTGCAAGTTGAAATTTAAATCGCCGGTGAATGATTTGTTGTAACGTTGCAGAGATGCCATGTCATACCGCGAGAGCATTTGCGACAGAAATAACATTTCCGCGTGCCAACATGCAGCCAACCGACGTCAGGCCATACCAATAAGATATTGACAGTCTCACTAGCATCAAACAGGATCTCCAAAACCATCACGTTTCAGGAGAACAAAAAAACAACTTGCGTTTTCAAAGAGAAACGGCCATTTTCAACACATCAGACTGGTTAGTAATGTTTTAAAAATAAGGCCCACATGGCGAGGCAACAATAGGATCGATTTGTGGAAAAAGTATGAAATTGAAGTTTGGCCGACTCTCCGCCTGATTGTGACAATATAGAAATTGTTTTCAAATAATACTTAACACTATTTACAATCTGGAATACACCTGTGTGTGAGAGACTGTCGCCAAAATGCAATTAATGGCGCTTTTATTGCCAAAAAGCAACACACACAGTGTGTCTTTATTTCAGGCCCCTTTTCCTCTTTGTAATAAAATAGACATTGAACAGGCTGAAATGTGCATTCAAAAATTTCGAGTTTACGTTCACCTCCAAAGGTTATAGTGCATTTTCAGTTAATACTGAACATTTTGTGAGTAGTACGTGCTAAGATGCTATTTTCTGGAGCCTTAGTTTTAACGTCCCATCAAGAGAGATTTTGCTACTCAAGACCTTTTGGTACTTCTCACTGCGCCGACAATACCTGCATGCTCCTCCTCATTTAATCTGCGCCTGTGTTACGTATTCTTTCGGGCTTTTGCAGTGGACATGCGCTTGTTAGTCATCAGGGGCCATGACCCCACGAGTCTTCACCCACGGCATGCGAGCCTCACAGCTGCGCTGTTTCCTCCTCCTTTTGGCCTGAAGTCATTGCTACATGCCTTAAATTCACCCGCCATCGACTTCTGAATTGCTTTCCAAATCGACCCCGTGTTCGTAAGAACAAGATTGACGAAAATAAAACCTCACTTTCTATTTTGAATGTCATTTTCAAAGGGATGTTGAATGACATGGGTGCTTAATGCGGAGTTTTGGAAGTCATCCAGACCCGCCTGTTTCATTACCACTTCATGTATTGTCGGCAGTTCACTTCTTACCGCTTCACCTTGCATGCTGCCTTTTTTTTCCCTCAAGTCAATCTCCTTCATCCACTCTGATGCCTTAGGTTGCCTCCTTTTTCAAGTGCATTCACATCCGCTGACAAAGCATGTCTTTCGTGGTTCATTTAAATAGTTTGCCATGGCCTGAATGAAAAATAACATTCATCAAGCATATGGCATCTGATCTATTCAGTCAAGGTTCAGGATGAGTGAGGCTCAGGAGGAAGAGCCTCCTGGTGCCTTGTAGGTTTGCGTTTGCTCTTGAATGCAGTTGGCTGGCGTCAACTTAAATGTAGCAAGTGTCTCCAGAAGGTGGTGCTGTTGATTTGAATGAAATTCCTCATGGACGACACCTGCCGTTATCGAGTAAAACCGTGATAGGGAAACGGCGTTTGCCTTTTGATTTATTTGTTCATCCCACTTAAGTGCTTGCTCAAACAACACATTCGCCCGCTTTTGTTGGATTGCTGAATGGCCCTCAGAATGATGTTGAGCTGAGGTTTCGAGCTTCGGAAAGTATTTCGAATGAATTTCCTTTTCAATTCCGCCCCCCATGGGTCTTTAGCTTACGAAATTGAACAGATCGAGGTGAGCCTAAAACAGATGCCGCTGTCGATGAAACTTCAATTTCAGTTTAGTTTTCTTTCACATATCCCAGCATGCGGTTTTCCTTTTTGTGGATCACGTCACAGTTGCAGAAGTTTAAGGAGCTGGTCCTCAGATTTCGGCTTTTTACAGTTTTCATTTCACCCTGAGCATATTTTTTTTGGCATCCGAAATAAAACATGATGTTGAAATGAACACATTGTGTATTTGTATAAATGACTCAGAATACGCGCAGATGAAGAAAGATCTCCGAAGCATTTTATTTATTTGCCAGTTATACATTTCTGGAGCACAGTAATGCAATTTAACAATGGTTATTGAAACAACGTGTTTAAAAAAGCCATTCGTCATGTATTGCTAATCCCCCAGAGGGAGCAAAAAACATTCAATGAAGGTTTCCGACAGATCACGTGTAATATAGTCGATATTCAACATGCCCCCCGCCGCCCCAAAAAATAGACAAAATGTTTTGTATTTTGGGGGGATTGGGGAGTGACAGTAAGTGATAACTCTGAAAGACAATTCTGCACAATAGCAACCCATCAATATTCCAAAGATTTGATTTAGCAGACATAATAGATCATGCTTGTAAAGAACTTACTTTGGCCCTTAAAAAGAATATAATTAGCGACAAGAATCAATCAAATGGCACCTTTGGTAGCTCACTTGTACATTCATCAAAAAAGTAGATCAGTAGAAAAAGTTCAAACAGTGCAATCACACTTCAAGAGTAATTGTCCCAGTCCTGCGATTCAGTTTTTATAACGTCGCTGTCATGCAAAATCAGTGCATCTCCAAAATCACGTGTTTTAAGAGGACGAAGGGTGGGAAAGCCATGTCATTCTTTTACTCGCTTTGTTAAAGTGGATAAACCTTTCCCTTGCTATTTAGTTAATTACCACAACACCTCCAAATCATGTTCAATCACTAATTGACCATAATAATCATTTTAAAAATACTTATCTATTACACTCACTGATAAAATAAAACAGTTGAACACGTCGCCAGTGCCAGCTGTTCACATTGAAGTCTCCATTGACTGTAGGTCAACCGCCTGACCAGAAAGTCATTAATTCTTCACAAATGCAAACGCCTGTCCATACATCATCTTCCCCAACTCCTTTCTTAAAGATCTTTGTAGCATGAGGGATTTAACAAAATAAAGCGACGAACTAACTAAGCAATGTTGTAGGTGGAAGTTTGTGGAAGCACTTACCTTTGTGCCTGACCAAGTCCTTTTGCACGTAAGCATGACAATTACCTATTTTAAAAAAAAAAAAGCTCACTCAAAGGTATCTTCAACTTATACTGTGCGTTACTGTAAATAAACATCCGGAATTCTAGACTTTCAAACTTGAGGTGATATAATGGCTGAACGGATCCCGCTGACTGAGGAAAGGGCGGCCTTTTACCACACTGCTCAGACATTCCAAGCTCTTGAGAGAGTGAATTAATTTGCTCTCAAAACTATTTTCAACACTTGAAATTGGTCAACAACAGTGGTCAACAAACGAACACATTTTACTACATTTAAAAAAAAAAAAAATCAGAGATGCAAGTTAACTGTCAGATTTTTTTTTTTGCGCTGTTCCAAATATATTTTTATAATAATATAATGAAATATAGTACTCTAATATATTAATAATATTTATGAATTAAGGGTTAGGTTCATAATTTTTTTTTCTGAAACTAGCTATAAGCTATAAATTACAACGCATGTTAAAATCCACATTGTGCAAGCTTCTGTAAGTCAAACTTAAAAACAAAATGAAAATATCTCAAAAACCTGATGTGTTTTGGAAAAAAAAAGTTAATGTATTTTGGAAATCAGCACCACAAACACATTTAGGGACACAAAGCAATCTGTGATTAAAATGCTGTTGACAATTGTAATGTGGAAAAATAACAGACGAAGTGAGGACTGATAAATTGTATCAATTTGTGAAAAAAATAGGAAAATGACCATCTTCCATCCATCTGCTATCAATACATAATGCCACTTGCAGATCTCATCTGCGCATGCGTGAAAATCAAGTGCAAAAAAAATAAGAGGCGACCAAACAACAAGCATGTATGACAGTACATCGGTGCATCCCTAACTACGGACAGGTGCACAGTGTGCCATGTTTAAATGGAATTATGAGGCCGGAACGTTGGTGTAAAAAAAAACATTTCTGTTCACTTTTGACCGACAAAAAAAAAAAAAAAAAAACGATCTAAATAGACGAAAAAGATGGACTCATTGACCACTTTTATTTTGTCAGTATCTTGAAACCGATCTGGAAAACCGGGAACAGACCGAGGCTACTATCTACGCTACGCAATCTACCGGACAACAACACTAATGAGAGACAGGAGATGCGAGCAGCTCGAAAGAAATAGCTTTTTGTCACTATTTTAAGTGAGAAACATTTCCACATTTGCTGGAAAAAGTCACCATCTGGTGAGGCTGTGTTGAATTGGGGGAAAAAAGTGTTTTGCTACCATTTTGTGGCATCTCTCGACAACTACAAACCCTTTTGGGTGGTCATCAATTATTGACGGATTTTTGCTCTTCGCAGGGGTTCACTGTAGTATCTGTGACTTTTGTTTCCACTCTGAGTTTTGGAGATCATTTTTCGTCAGTGCTGTGAGCGGTGTTAACACATCAATGTACTTCCTCAGCCTTCCCGACAGTCCACAAAGTTTCCTTTTATCCAGTAACAGATTTGAGCGTATTTGAGAGGCGTGATTCTCACGGCGACATTAAATTCCTGAGACGCCCCTTGACGCTCCACCCACTGGTGCCCAGAAAACACACCGATCACCTTCCTCTCCCATCGCCGACGCCGCCCGTCCCACATTCGGGCGTAGACCCCCGACCCGCTGGCCCCCGGCTGGGCGTCGCAGTGCTGGTAGAGCAGGTCTGACGTCTCCTCTCCGGCCTGACAGAAACGATACACCAACTGTCCCGGACGGTCGTTATCGAACCCGGAGAAGTGAACCCGTCGCCCGGGAAGCCTCTGAGAAGGAGGACTCACACCCAACTTCATGTGACGCCGTTTGTGGGCTTTCTTGAGTTCTAAAAGCGCGTAGTCGTAGTCCATCCCGATGTCATTGGCATTGCCTTTAATCCATCCTTTGGGTACATGTGTGCGCTTTGCCCGGATCCACTGGAACTTCATCTTCTCTGACACGATTGGGCCGACGTTTGGCCCGCTCTCAACATGGTTGCTCAAGTTGGAAATTGGAGACCGTAGATCCCGTTGTCTGGCTTTTAGAAAGCCCACTCTGAGCTTCTGAGCGCCCTTCACATAGTTTTTACCGTCATGAACACAATGAGCGGCCGTTAGAACATGCCGGTCCCCGACGAGAGTACCAGAACATCCGGTGGACAGTTTGACAGCCACGGAGAAAGGATATTTAAGCACAAAGTTGTGCCCTGCAATGCTGTATCGCCCATCGTGACCAAAGATCTGACGCTTTCGTCTGGTATGTGACCGTTGGCCTTTCTCAGACGGCGCCAAGGAGTATGCGGGGCTTTTGTTGGATGCCAAGTTATAACCGTAGAGCCCGACGGCGGTCTCAGTGAGTCGACCGTCTGAGTGAAGAGTCTCATAAGCCAGAAATTGCTCCAAGTCCCAGTAGCTAGGCAAAGGCGCTGTTTTGTGGCATTCTGGGTCACACGCGGAGCTGACGTTAAGGCGGGCTTGGGACAGGAAGCGTGGGGCCGGGCGACTCTCGCTTTGCTGTGGGAGGACCACGGGGACACGCTGAAGAATCCACTGAGGTCGTGAGAAGGAGAAAGCCGCTGGAAGCATGACAAGGAAGAGAAGGATGTGGATGGAGGGGAACCTGTGGATGGAGCAGAGGACGGCAGATGGACCGGAAAGATCAGTATAAGGACCTACTGTGAATCCCGATTCATCACGAGGGATTGAAGACACACCTGTGATAGGTGAAAATCCACGATAGCGTGATAACTATGTATTTAAAAAAAAAAGTTGAATTTAAGGTAGACTCTAAACACTTAAAAAGACACCTCTTTTCACTTTCTTGCCATGAAGAAATGGGAGAAAAACATATAACATCACTTTGAGAAATAGCGTGAAAGACTGTTGCACAAATAAGAGCTCGAGTGTGCTTGCTTCAAGCTGTGTGTCACTCATAGTTGAAGTTACTCTAAATCTAACAGCAGAGATTAAACCAGAGAATTACAAAGCTTGTATTTTAAAACCAAAAAGAACCAAACCGTTTAATTTTGTCGAACAAAAATCCACGATCTTAATGCACACAAAATGCGAAACACTATTTAAGCTAACAGTAAATAGCGCAGATGTTAAGAATAACCCTTGCTGTAAACCTTCAAACATCTGCTGCATCAGCACACACAGGACAGCAACACATAGAGAGCATACAGCATCTATTCTCTGCTCTGTGGAAACAATGGGCCTCTTCAGATTCATTTGAAGGTCTTTCTTCCATAAATTTTTTTGCCGGCAATATTTAGGCCACTGACGACAATCGTGTATGAAAGTTAAAAAAAAGGTGGTTAGGAAAGGTGGGGTTGAATTCATCATCGCAACTCCCTTTGACCAACTGATGTTTGCCACAAAAGTGCTATAAATGTTGGGGGATTTGACTTTCTTAAGAGGCCCAATGATTACTACTGGAGCGAAGTTGGGGAAATTCTCTGTCTCCTCCTTTTGCTCTTAATTACATTGCATCTCTTCAAGTAGAGCTCAGTCTCATCTGGCATCTGTTGCAGCACAAAGGTGCAAAGACACTGACGAAACCTCACACAGCGTTTTGGTCTTATAGGTTTCGTCTTATGGCGCTCTGCACACACACGTGTGTGTGTGTGTGTGTGTGTGTGTGTGTGTGTGTGTGTGTGTGTGTGTGTGTGTGTGTGTGTGTGTGTGTGTGTGTGTGATGAATGG
>NW_017805824.1:4866123-4881852 GCF_001891065.2 Hippocampus comes
TATATATTGTTTTCCCATATTGCAGCCTTTGCAATTTGAAAAAAAAAAATCATCCTACTCCATTGTGATGTCAATTCATTAAAAAGAAAAATAATAATAATAAAAGGCATTTGAAAATCTCAAGCGTGATACAGTGAGGTATTTGAGCCCTTCTGAATGCGTGCATGAAAAACGCCCACGTCCCGAAACTGGCATCATGGATTTAAAATTAACCTCATGGGAGCTGAGCGAGAGCGTTTCATCTGCGTCGGAATTTAGCAGCCGCAGACATGCACTGTATTTAATGAGCAAATATGTCACACAGGGCAAAGTTCAAGTCTTAAGAGGCTCGGATGGAAAATCCCCAAAGTGTCCTTTAGGGATTGGCCTTAAGTCTACAAAACTGCCTTAATAATATTTTCATGGGCTGAATATATTTAGGATGCATAGACGGAGCCAGACTTGAATCTCACATTCTCAACACTTTGTCACTCCCCTGCCCCTCCTTGCGTTGAGCACATGACTTTGGGACCAAGATATACAGCAGAGTGTTGTCATAGGGACGGGGGCTTTGAACATGAATATAATTACATCAACCTGATTAACATTTTTTTTTTCAATAACACTTTTAATAACGTCCACATTAAGAAGAACTTCTCAGTTTTCCTTTCTGCACATTTTGTAAATGTGTTAGCCATATAACAATCATTAACTGATTCATTTCAAAGCTTTAGCCTGAAGTCATGGGAAGTACTTGAATAGATTTTCAGGCGTCTGTGCCTGAGTATTTATTCATCTGTACTTTACTCCCTACCTTTGAAACAGATCTGTACTTTCTACTCCTTACTCAGTCAAAATTGGCTGTTTCCCTTTTTCATCCTCAGTGGATGATGACAAAATGTCAAAGAAAAGATGTAAATGGAGAGAGGTGATGTCAACTGCGGTTGAGATCTTGGTTGATGCTGATTTGACATCTAGGGTCTTATATGGTGGAAAAAAAAAAGAACATGAACCAGTGAGCATTGACAAAACCGATGCAGAAGATATGGAGAAGCAAGATATTCCCTGTCACTCCGAAGTTACAGGAGAGAGTATTTTGCGCGCATGGGTTCATTTTTCTGTTTTGCCAAATAATCAAAACACATCTTTCCTCTTTTGTATTTCATTGACAGTGAACATGTATTTTTACGTTTGCCCACAAGTACCTTTAAGAGTCTCTACTTGTATTCACATTTAATTTAATATAAGAGTTGAATCACTACATCTGCTTTTACCAAAGTGCTTTTCTTTTGACAAGTATAAGTGATATCTATACACAAGTACTTTTTTTTGTGCCTGTGGTATCTGTATTAGAAAAAGAGAATTTCCCTTGCGGATGAGTGTCTGTCTGTCTAATCAATATGTACTTCTGTTTAAGTACAGGGTTTGAGTACTTTTAACCTCCTCTGCAGTCCAGCACAATGAGTCTTAAAGGTAACTTTGACAGGTGAATAATTTAGATTCGAGCAGATGCAGTAAAATACACTTGATTTGGACACACACGCACACACACACTACTTGCCGTGATGTTCCAGTGTGGGAGCACATCTTTCATCCAAGATGAATGCAGACCGTCCAAGGATAAGTATTTGGAATTTATATCGTCAACTTTTGAGTGGCAGGAGAAGGACACGACGTCGCCGTACTAAGCCCGAACCGATGCATCGAGTCGCCCTTTGACAGCGCGCAAGGATGTCCTGTGGGCTGCAACGTCGCGTCGGTGCACGCAGGAGGAGGAAGAAGTAGAGGAGGACGGGGGAGGTCTCCCGCTGCGTGTCTGCCCCCACCGTCACATCTGCAGAAAGAAATTGTGCAGGTCAGTCACGTGACACAACAAGTCGACACCGCTCCATGTATACAAACGCGTACTCTGATCCGATGCATGTGGAGGACATTTCCGTGTACAAAACACAAAAACATGAGCTTGTTGATTCTTGATTACAACCTGGATATCACATTCAAAATTTAAAATAAGTTCTTGATTTTGTCTCCCTTGTTTTATTACACACATTTTTTTACATGGATAGATTGAAGTTGTGTCTCTTCGCACAGTCCTGCTACTAAAACCCTTTTAGCCATCGAATTAAAAAAAAAAACGGCTACACGACTGCCTAAAAGACGCTATGAAGCTAATTGCTCTGACCATCAAGCCAGCCAAGTCGATCATCCTTCTATTTCATGCTCTGTCAATTTTTTTCAGCAGTTGCTTCTTGGAGCGTCACTCAAACCAATGCATCCTTGTGACTCATATAATCAGAAAAAAAGACATTTAATGTTATTATTTTTCTTTTTTAATTATGTAAAGTCTAATCTTGACCAGTTAGCATGGCAACTAGATTGGAGGCCTACTTTTGAGCAAAAACCCTGTCACTTGTAATCCTGTTACTGTAATTAGAGTCATTATAATGTTTTTTTCACAGCAACAGTTTATTAAATTTCTTTTTCAGTTGCCCGAGTATTTGTATCAGGGTTGCAACAAGCACTGTAAAAGTGCATTTTATTTTCACTGAAAAGCCTGACTTGTGAGTAGGACAGCCCAGCTGAGGCAGGGGTATACATGCCCTTGACTGGTTGCCAACCAAACGCGAGGCACATATAGACAACCATTCACACTTGCATTCACCCATACGGACGATTCGGTTTTCAGTTCACCTTACATGTGTGCATATGAACTGTGGGAGGAAACTGGACTCATCAACAGGCAAGTTTTCCATGTTAAAAAAAAAAAAAAAAAAGATTTTGTCAAACGTTTGTGGAATTTCCCAAACCTCGTTTGTGTTTTCGCCTTGCTTAGCGAGTTAAAATGCATATTGGATTAATTTTGTTGTCTGACATGGTCATTTGATGGGTTTTATGGTGAACTTGTCACTGATTACATCTCCTATGTAGGGTGGACCTGCTGGCTCAAACACTGGCCTCAATAACCCGCAGCCCCTCCCATCCCACAACACACACACACACACACACACACACACACACACACACACACACACACACACACACACACACAGTTCTGAAAGTGAATTTGGGACAAGAGGTCCTGCCAGTTCCTCATCCTCTCATCAGCTCTAAGCTTCAGACGTCATATGTGCAAGATATAGTTGAAAATTTTTGAAGTGGAAGGGAAGTGGCCTTTCATAAACATGTATCGCTCGGTGCTTGTGAGAAAGAGTTTTGTGCTTGAGATGGTTATGAAAGAACCCGTGTGTTTGGCTGTGCCCACTGTTGTCAGGGAGACCCACATTCCCCGGACTACTGTCTATGCTAATTGTTAAATTCCACCCACTCTCATGCTTCTGGCCCCTGACACAATCAAACAAGTATGGACACCCTCGTGTACTGTACTTCAGTGTGCTGTCTTTACTTCCTTCTCCACTGCATTGTGTTTTCCCATTTTTGTGCCTCTCACATTCTCAATTCTTTCTCGCCTTACTGTCCCCGAAGGTTACAAAACAGCTGTTTGGCTCACGCAGGTCACCACAAAGGGCCTTAAGAAGTTCTTTGCTGTGAAATGTTTGGAAACTTGGGCCAAGTCTCAGGGCGAGTCCAAGAGAAAGTACAACCCGAGTCCCTTTCATATACAACTTTTAATTCCTCATGACGAAAGGTAAACACTGTCAACTGATATTAAACACAACCAATGGATGATGCTAATTTATAGCTTTGTTTGGTCATTGTGGAAACTTGTTGGTGGACCGTACAGTGTTTTTGTTTTCTAAAATCTTCCTTGTCAACTGAAAAGCATGCTCTGTATTTCAGAAAAGCAAGTACGCCCCTCTCATTTCCACAAATATTTCATGGTCTCTTTTTTGGGGAAATCATTGGGAAAAAATGGCACTGCTGCAATGTGAAGGAGTCAGTGTACAGCTTGTATAACAATATAAATGTGCTGTCCCCTCAAAATAACAACACAGCCATCCGTTACCTAGCAACCACTGGCAACAAAAGTGAGTACACCCCTAAGTGAAAATGTCTGCTTGGTGACACTTTGTTACAATGTAAAGCAGTCAGTGTACAGCTTGGATAAAAGTATGAATTTACCATTCCCTCAAACTAACTCAACACACAGCCATGTCTCAACCACTGGCAACAAAATTGAGTACACCCTGAAGTGAAATTGTTCAAACTCGTCCCACTGATTTTTCCTCCCTGATGTCATGAGACTCATTAATTTTACAAGGTCTCAGGTTTAAATCATGAAAAAGTTTATGGTCTTCTCAAATTTGTTGCCACATTGTCGCAAAGGTTCGTTTGTTGAGTGTTTTCCCATGACAAGAAAAATACGAGCAGTGTGCTCACTTTTGTGAGATATTGCATCTCCAATATTTTACATGTTTTTTTCTTTCAATATAAACATCATTTAGAGATTTTTTGTCATTAGGTAGTGATGATATGCTCAATTCTTTACATTTAAGTGTTACAAATGGTATTCGAAGGGCAACATTTGTTTTTTCTCGCAAACAGATCAGTTCTAGAATAATGTGAAGAATTTCCTTGGCAGACAAGGTTATTTTTTCATTTTCAATTTGCAATTAAATCACTGCTGCATGTTTTATAAAAAAATAAGTCCAAAAGGCAAAAATAGCACCCTGAGACTTTGTTCAGTCTTTTCATTGTTTTACTGAGCTTAGTATGTTTTTTTTTCATTTATTGCTAGTGAGTATTCTTTTCCATTGGTATCTTTTGGGGGAGGTGCATTCTCATTTTCCAGGAGTGCCACATTTTGATCCTCGCGCTAGCAAGAGTTCTTGGGGTTTTCCCACATACTGATGCATTTGTCTCTCATCCCACACATGAATGATCACTTGTTAATTGAGTGATTTTAACCCTCCTATGAAACTTGGCCTTTGGGCGACGTGTATGAGTAAAACACCTGGCACGGCTCAGCATGTAACTTCCTGCCTCCTTTGGAAAATGACTCACGACTGGTGAAAGATGCCCAACAACACTCGGAGCAACACCAAACGTAGTTACTGACACTTGAACTGCACAGTTCAAAATATTTTGTATATTTTGTACACTGACTGTTGAGGAATGTTGTGTTGATGCTAAAGTTGCTATTGCTTGAGTGCAGTGCTTTTGCAAACTTTGCAAAACTCTAAAATGACACACAGAATTTATTGAAGAACACTGCACTTTGTATTATAATCTACAGATTTTTTTTTTTTTGCATGTAAATTTGTGCCATGTCATTTGTACCATTTGTAAGTTTAATGACTACAGTATTTCCATCTATCCATTTTCTGACTCCATTGTCCTTTTCAGATTTGCGAGTGAGCTGGAGCCTATCCCAATTGTCGTCAAGTGGCGCATACTCAGTGAGGCAGTTTGGAACTGAACCCCCGCTGCCTGCATGGAAATCAGACAAGGTAACCACTCCAGCATCATTTATCCCCCTCATGAATATTTATTATATAGTATAGCCGCATTTATGGCATGGGATCCGTTCCAAACCCACCTGCTAGAGATAGGTGAAAAACCAAGCATAGACCACATGAAAAAAAAAATAGGCAGGTTTAACCCTCTCGCGTCCTTTAAACAGGTTTAAACTCGCTCCAGTAGACTTTTAAAAATTTTCCTTAGCACCTATTCTCACTTTTGCTGTCAAATTATGTCACCTCACTTTGCGGAAATGGAAAGAAGACTCGCTTGCACAGTTCTCGAAAGGCAAAAAGCATGCCCGCTTCAAGTTATTTGTCACTTCCAGTTGAAGTTGACTGTGAAACCGACACGTAAAACAAAAGAGAATAAACAAATGGAAAGAAAAATCGCTCGCACAGTTCTCGAAAGGCAAAAGCATGCTTGCTTGAAGTGTTTTATTTGTCACTTCCAGTTCAAGTTGACTCTAAAATTGATACATAAAGCGAAAGAAAATAATAATTTTAGCACCAACAAGCCCAAATAATTACGACTAACACAGATATGCTAGCTTATGCCAACATAGTATGTGAAACGCCATACAATGGCTCATGGAAATTGGCATAGAAGTTACAGTAGCAGCTGCTACTGTAACACACACAGAGCAGCAACATATACAGAGTGAGAACAAACCTTAGGCATATTTCTCTCAGCTCCGTAGGAACAACGAATATCACTGGATCCTGGTAGGGGACCTTCTCTGCCTCTTCTTTTTAATTATATTGCATCTCTTCATTAGACCTCAGTGCTGCCTGGCATGTTACAGCAAAACGTGAGACAAAACTGAAGGTGGGCAAATTTTAATTCGGACTTGCCTGGCGCCGCGCCCCCCCCCCCCCCCACAACAAAAAAAAAACAAAAAAACACACACAAAAAAAAACAAAAAAAAACTAAAAAAAACAAAAAAAGCAAAAAAGGACGTTTCGCTTCTCTCACAGAAGCTTCGTCAGCGGTAGACAACCCGGAAGACTTGGTATTCTTTTTGTCCATCCTAAAGAACAAAAACATTTACTTTAGGCTAGTTTGATTCTACTTGAGAAGAGGGAATTCCATGTTATTTCTAACTTCATTCCAACTACTGGTAAATAAAAGTGGGTAAGGCTGAATGGAACACGATTATTTATAACCAGTTGGATCTTGCATCGGCCACAGCAGAGAGACGATTACTTGAGCTGTCTACACAGTAATCCAAGTTAAAGCATGTCTCGTGCATCATCTAAATTTCTTGAATTTTGCCTTTCATACTTCAGAAGGCTCGTCTGTTGCAAGAAGCTGTGACTCAGCGACTGTGGTTGTCTGTCTCCATCTAATCTGATCTCTGGCGCCGAGGCTTCTAGCAAACCTTGAAAGAAAGTCTCTCGACGAGTCAAGTACAATCTATTTGCACAATAGGATTCGATGGCAGTAGTTACAATGGATCGCGTCCAATGGCCTGCGAATCACGGTGGATGGCCAGTGCGAACACCTGAATATGATGCCCCCTAAAAATGTTGTTGATAGCAAACATCTGGAAAAACGTTGGTCAATTTCCACGGGTTAGGGATCGGGAATTTGCAAAGTCTTCCACAATGGAAACTTTTTATGGGAATTATAGAACAGACCTTGGAATTGGGGGTAATTTAATGGAAAGTAATGGTATTCAAGCATAAATTGAGTATACACTGTATCTACACTGAGCCCCTGTATATTCGTGATTGAACATACACTAATTCGCCGATTCACTGCCGATTGATATTTTTTTAAGACGCTCCTTTTTTTGCTGAAAAACTCCCCTTTGCTGTTTTTATGCTCAGGCCGAAGCAATAACATCATTACATGGTCACCATGTGGTAACATCTTGGTGTTGAAATTAGTTGAGGAGCTTCATTTTGACCAAAGTAGTCCTTTGCTGCCATCTTGTGCCATCTGTGGGTAATTATAATACAGTATTTGCAGTGGTTAATATTATTTGTGTCCAGATGGGATGTTGACACAAAGCTTCGACGGGCAACATTTTCACAGAGAAAATTATCTTAGTGGAGTTATGCCAGAAAAAAGCATCCACAGGAGCGGTTCTCATGTCACCTGTTTTTCCTCCCCCAATTACACCATATGAGTCACACAAACCTGAACAATGAATGCACATTTCCTGTTATGGAGCATACTTTTTCACTGTGCTTGTTGCCCTACGTGTGCAACTCAAAGGTCCACCTCTTCCATCCTGGTCGAGATGGTGGCGACAATTGACACATGTTGAACATGAAGTGTCAGCATGCTAACAAGGAAGAGAGCATCATCAGCACTTTTAGTTTTCACCAACATCTCTACTTGTCTTGTCCACAACTAATTTGTGTGTGTGTGTGTGTGTGTGTGTGTGTGTGTGTGTGTGTGCGCGCTTGTGCGTGTGGGTCCGCATCGTCGAGAATGTGATGATAGGAGTCGGGAATTTCTGTTTTGAGGTCTTTGAGCTGCAAGGTAATCAGCTCAATTTTTTTTCTTTTAATTCTGTTCCCACACAATGTTCTGTTTCATACTATTTTGCGCCAAGGCTCCAACGGTGGATATTAAAAATCTTCACACGCACGTTTAAAAAAAAGTGAGCCCAAGGTAGATCATTTCAGAAACTAAAATTAATGTGACCTATAACTTGTACAACTCAACTGAAAAAGTGTATATTGTACACACTCACATCACATTCAAACTCATGTTAAAAGGTAGTCAGCATTGAGCGCACAACTGCCACTGATTAACCCAAAATAAAGTTCAGCTGTTCTGTTAGGCTTTATCATCAGGCAAAATCAGAACAACAGTGGTGGGAAGTAACAAAGTATCAAAATACTTAATTATCACTCTTAAATCAGGTATATGCACTTGACTTGAGTATGTATTTTTATGATGACGTCTTTATTTTTTTCCCTACATTTATAAAGCTTTCTGTACTTTCTGTTCCTTTGCCAAAGTAGGCTTATTGTTTTTAACATCGGTTGGATCATGACATGATGTAAAAAATAAAAAAATAAAAAAATAAGTCAACCACAGTTGACATCTTGATTGATTGAGATTTTGTCGTTTTAAAATGCAGAAAAATCCAAAATATCAGTAACATCAAGGAATTTGATTCAGGGAGCATGAACACTGATTATGAAACAGATTTGGAGAAGCAAGATATTCCATAACCAAGAATTTTTTTTAAAATGTTGTTGGCTTCACGTATAATTGGTGGTGAATGTATTGTGTCTGGCCTAAAAACAACTCATCAAATCTGCCCCCCCCCCCGCCCCCCAACACACTCACACACAAGATGTCATTTTTCAATTGTTATGAGGAGCTAATTTAGCATTTTTTGCTGCGTGATTCAAAGCTCTACAAAAGCTATGGGAACTTGTGGTATGGATAGTATTTACATTTCAGGCTGTCCTTTTTTTTCTTTTACTTAAGTATGGGAGTTGAATTAGTACTCTTTCCAGAGTCTTGTTTATGAGTCTACACAATGCTCCTCTTTAGAAGAAACAGAGAAGTGTTGTTAGCAACCCTGCCAAATTTCGGAAAAAAAAACAAATAAAAAAACCAAACCCTAAACATTGAGATGTTTAGTTGAAGCTGTCCCCTCTCTGCCTGAGCCAAAGTGTGTCCGTGGGCACCGTTTTAGCCCCACCCCTCCCCAAAAAAAACAGGAAAACTGAAATTTCTCCACAATTCAGGACGACTGAGTTCTCAGTCTTTCGATCTTTTAGCAATTATCTTCAAACATGTGTAGTGTATCTAAAAACAAATCACTGTATTCACTTTGGAGGGTGTTTCAGTACAGCGTGTGAGTACACTGGAGAACAATGTACCTCGGAGTTTGGCTGGATTACAAAATCATCTGTTTGCAACATCCCTCAGGTGGCCGTGACGCCTCTATGAGGTAACGGATCCGATGTCCAAACTAATTGAAGACTTCCTGCCGTAGTCTGCCTTTGTGTCTGCTATCATTCCACCTCTCTCACCCAGACGCACTTCCTCACACATGAAACAACAGTTGCCATAGTCACCCCGAGTCGTGCAACGGCATAATTGCACGGCAGCAGGAAATGTGGAGCTTTTTGGGTTAATTAGAGCTTCCGTGTGGGAAGCGGTGTACAAGGCTGGACATCCCAGCAGGAGGGAGACCTGTGCGTCATGCTGACAAAGGGGTTTTCCATGTTGTTGTAACATTGGGATTATTGTTCCACTGTTTTGATGGTTAACTCAGTAACACTCCATTCGGGCATTTAATATGAGGTCATTTTTCAGGTCAGGTCCGATTCTGGATGGAGTATCAGCTAATAGGTGCCGGTGCCGGATCGCGGTTCATCAGTTGCGCCATTGCTATATCGCAGATTTTTGAAGCTTTTTATTATTGTTATTATTTTATTATTATTGTTTTATACAGGGCACGGCGTTCCTTCACTTATTTGCAATTGGCTACTCGTGGATTCACATTTTTGCTTGCACCATCTTCGTACTAAGGAACTATATTATTATTTATCATGTTGAGTTTTGCCACCATCATGTGGCATCTATAGGCAATTATAAACCTTTTAGGGGGTTTTCATTTATTCATGGATTTCGCTATTTGCTGCAGCGTTCCATCCCAAACCTCTGCAAATACTCCAGTAACACTCTCCAGGCAAGTCTAAGTTTCGACTTTTGTGCCCTCATTGTAGTACCATTATGTGCCACAGCATGCTGGGTAGCACTGAGGTCTACTGGAAGAGATGCAGCATTTAATTAATTGCAAGAAGAGGCAGAGAAGGTCCCCAAGTAATGTCCAGAGAGCGAATATATGTGAGTTTTGTATGTATTGCCACTCTGTGCGTGCTGAAGAAGCAGTCTGACAGTTGTTTGAAGGTTTATATATAACGTAACATTAGCCAGTCTATGCTGTTTCGCATTATATGGTAGCATTAAGCTAGTAGACTTTTTGCTTTGCCTCATATTTGGAGGAATGTGCAATCAAGTCTTCTTTTCACTTCCTCCAAGTGATGTTTTATGATAGTCTGCCATTTCTTGACAGTGTAAGAGTGAAAACAGGCACTGAGTAATACTTTAAAAATGTGTTTTAATAACTTGGGTTTTTGTGTGAGTGTGGGGGGGGTAAAGGTTTATGTAAAAGTTTTTTTTTTTTTTTAAGTCATAAGCAGGGGCTCTCTGTATTTGTCAAAGGGTCAGGTTTAAGAAAAAAATTGGATTTTGACATGGACGATGTTTAATGTCAGAGGGAGTGGTCAACATTTGAAATTTAGCATCCATCTGTTTTCTGGACTGCACTGATTGTAGGTTAGTCACTGTCATTTATCAAGCTACACACACACACACACACACACACACACACACACACACACACACTAACGCCTTCACTCAATTAGGCTTGGAAGACATTCGTTCTAGTCGTGCACAGAGTTGTCTCATCTTAAATTGGATATCAGGGATATCGAATAAATGCTGTCAAATGGCTTTTCCATACACGTTGACACAACTGTAAGATCTTTACCTTGCTCCTCGAACAGCTGGATAGCATTAAACCCCCAGCATCCCCACCCACATTATGTGTGATCAAACTGTGGATGGATTGCAGGAAAACCCACTTTGACTCGCTTACCTCATCTCACAGTAAAGCACACTGAACAAGTGCACAAGGAATGGCGCTAATGAATTGCAGCACATTGTGAGCCTCAGACATTGTGCGCGTGTGCCTTGCGAGCTTGTGTGCCATTGAGACTTCAAGTGAGGTTTGATAGTTCATAAACAGCCTTTTTGCAACTGGACTTTTTTTGCAGCACCATAAACTGCAGATATAAAATGAACGTCAGTGCTCTGTGACGTGCATCCTCAACATGTTCTGTGTTCTGAAAGCCACAATAGCATTTTCTCTGTCCATAATGAGGCCTATTTATAATATTTTATATATTATTATGATTTTTACTGGAAGCGTAGTGGATGACTGGTTAGCGCCTCGGCCTCGCAGTGCAGAGGTCGTGGGTTTGATGCCGGAACCGGCCTTCCTGTGTGGAGTTTGCATTTTCTCACCGTACCTGTGTGTGTTTTCTCCCGTTACTCTGGTTTCCTCCCACATTCCAAAAACATGCATGGTAGGTTAATTGAACCTCTAAATTGTCCCTAAGTGTGATTGTGAGCGCAAATGTTTGTTTGTCATTGTGTGCCGTGCGATTGGCTGGCAACCAGATCAGGGTGTAACCGCCTGCTCCCCGAAGACAGCTAGGAGGGGCTCGAGTACACCCGTGAGCCTTGTGAGGATAAGCGGTTCCAGATAATGGATGGATGATTATTATTTATAACGGGGATGCCCAAGTCCGAGCCTCAAGAGCTCCTTTCCAGCCTGTTTTAGACGACTCCCTCCTCTAACACATCTGATTCAAATGATGAGGATCCTTATCAGGTTTCTGCAAAGCTTGCCAATTAGCTGATCATTTGAATAAGGTGTGTTGGAAGAGGGAGACGTCTAATACAGGATGGATAGCGGCTCAGGAGGACTGGACTTGGCAACCCCTGTTGTCGTACAGTGAACTTCCACAATATCCCAAATTCCAAAATATCCATCAATACATCCATTCAACTCCAACAATAACAAATTGAACTTATCAAAACACGCTGCTCATGCCGTTTGCTGCTGGCTTGACTCATGCACATCTACTGTATTTTATCAAGGTCATTAGACATCCACTTGAGTCTGTTCATGGTTTTGAAAAGTGCTTTAATCACTAATTGGGAATTTTTCCATTGCGAGACTAATAAAGGTTTTCTTATCTTATCTTATCTTATTTTATAAACATAGATTAAGACACGGTAAGAGTAGCGTGTGTTTCCGCAGGTCAACGGTGCCAAACTGAGCCTTTTCTCCCACGATGCCCAAACTGAAAGCCCCTTATTGGACACTTATAAAGACGGGATAATGATGACATAACAAACATAAACAGTGACATACTTCTTATCTCTTGAACCATACACACGAGTTTGATTTCTTTGGGCCTGTTCTCACGCTCTTGCTGTCAAGAAATGAGAGACTGTCATATGACATCACTTTGAGGAAATGAAATGAAGAGTCTCTTGTTTACGCAGTTCACCGAATAAGCAAAGTGTGCTTAGTTCAAGCTGTTTATTTGTCACTCCCAATAAAACTGACAGATAACACAATGGAGAGTTTAAACCTTGTCTATTTAAACATGAAAATGTTCAACTAAACCATACCATTTAGTTGAACAAAAATCTGCTAGCATAATGCTAGCATAAGGCTACAACTAACGATTATCTTATTCATTGAAGAGTCTGTCAATTATCATTTTGATTAATCGATGCATGGTAGGTTAATTGAACCTCTAAATTGTCCCTAAGTGTGATTGTGAGCGCAAATGTTTGTTTGTCATTGTGTGCCGTGCGATTGGCTGGCAACCAGATCAGGGTGTAACCGCCTGCTCCCCGAAGACAGCTAGGAGGGGCTCGAGTACACCCGTGAGCCTTGTGAGGATAAGCGGTTCCAGATAATGGATGGATGATTATTATTTATAACGGGGATGCCCAAGTCCGAGCCTCAAGAGCTCCTTTCCAGCCTGTTTTAGACGACTCCCTCCTCTAACACATCTGATTCAAATGATGAGGATCCTTATCAGGTTTCTGCAAAGCTTGCCAATTAGCTGATCATTTGAATAAGGTGTGTTGGAAGAGGGAGACGTCTAATACAGGATGGATAGCGGCTCAGGAGGACTGGACTTGGCAACCCCTGTTGTCGTACAGTGAACTTCCACAATATCCCAAATTCCAAAATATCCATCAATACATCCATTCAACTCCAACAATAACAAATTGAACTTATCAAAACACGCTGCTCATGCCGTTTGCTGCTGGCTTGACTCATGCACATCTACTGTATTTTATCAAGGTCATTAGACATCCACTTGAGTCTGTTCATGGTTTTGAAAAGTGCTTTAATCACTAATTGGGAATTTTTCCATTGCGAGACTAATAAAGGTTTTCATATCTTATCTTATCTTATTTTATAAACATAGATTAAGACACGGTAAGAGTAGCGTGTGTTTCCGCAGGTCAACGGTGCCAAACTGAGCCTTTTCTCCCACGATGCCCAAACTGAAAGCCCCTTATTGGACACTTATAAAGACGGGATAATGATGACATAACAAACATAAACAGTGACATACTTCTTATCTCTTGAACCATACACACGAGTTTGATTTCTTTGGGCCTGTTCTCACGCTCTTGCTGTCAAGAAATGAGAGACTGTCATATGACATCACTTTGAGGAAATGAAATGAAGAGTCTCTTGTTTACGCAGTTCACCGAATAAGCAAAGTGTGCTTAGTTCAAGCTGTTTATTTGTCACTCCCAATAAAACTGACAGATAACACAATGGAGAGTTTAAACCTTGTCTATTTAAACATGAAAATGTTCAACTAAACCATACCATTTAGTTGAACAAAAATCTGCTAGCATAATGCTAGCATAAGGCTACAACTAACGATTATCTTATTCATTGAAGAGTCTGTCAATTATCATTTTGATTAATCGATGAATCAGATTTTTAAAAGTTTTTATTTCCATCCCTTTATTCAGAAAGAGGACATTATTTCAAAATGACCTTGCAGACAAACATAAATTGAAAAAGATTCATTTTGTGGTTTATTTTTTAAATTGTCAGAAAATAGGCAAAAATGTTGATTATTGTTTTTGAAAGTAAAAGCAAATGTCTTGGATTAAACACAAAGATAATCAGTCTGCTTTCATGGACTACAAAACTAAAGAAATCTGTGCCTCTTGTAAAACAAGACAAAGTGGACCAGCATCTCAAAAAGAGATTGTGTTTGAGGTCTGGCAATTCACTGGACACACATTTTTTTAGCGTTGCATCAAAGAACAGATTGGGAGAAAAAAAATCAGGATGTAGCTTATGATCAGGAAGAGGAACAGGATAGGTGGGGGCTTAAGTAGAAGAATATTTTATATGTTTGATGCCAGGTGCTTTCTGGGTATGTGTGTACTAGTTTACATGTGAGGGAATGAGGCTGTTCGTGCACACTCTAATATTATAATGTCAGACATGCTCTGAGGGGGCCAAGGGAGCAGGCGTGGCTCTGACTGGACTTTTTGGCCTGATTTTTGAATGTTTTTATCACAGGGTGGGGTGGGGTGGTTTTTTTTGTTTGTTTGTTTCTACTACAATCACACTGAAAATGGTTATCATCACTGATCTTCCAGACAAATTTTTTTCCTAAATTGCATACTTATCAATGATATCTTCTGTTATGCTAATCTTAATTTCTAGCCAAGTATAGAGGGACTTTTGGCAAAAAGCTGTGTTAACTTGCACTCAGTAGCATACTTGCACAATGAATCAGTGCGGGCTCGGTGGAACAGCTTCAGTAGAGATTCAATAGTTTTGAAATTTAACTATTGTTTCTTATGAACGATTTTAATTCCTACCACACCCCCCATCGCCTTTTCAAAACTGCTGTGAGAAATAAAGGTTGTTTCAACATTCTATTATTCTTACAGCTAAATAACAAAAATCTTTGCCTATGTTTTTAAATAAAAATAATCCCAAATTACATTCCTCATGAAAATTTTGGGATATTTGGCTTTGGGTTGAACGATCAGAACTTTTACAGGTGAACCTAAATTGACATTTTCTAAACTATTCAAAGAAAAATAACATGACAAAGAACTAAATGTCCAAATTCATAGCTTGTGTTTGTTCCATGAAACTCTCCAACGAGGCCCACTTCCATGCCTTTCTGTGAGTCTTACCTTTCGATTGATTGTTAGGTGTCGTCTTTGTCTCATGATGTCCAAATGCGAACAATAGGATGAAAAGGACTATTTCATTGTCAACTCTAATTGAACCAGTAAATGTATTCGTCCATTCAAGGATCAAACAACTGTTGTTTTACCCTTGTGTTCTAGTAATTTGGTGTTATTGTTGAGGTTCACAGCTATACAGTATGAGTCAAGGCAAAGATCAGATCCAGTAATTTGGTGTTATTGTTGAGGTTCATCTATGAGCCTCAAATACATGCAGCAGCTATACAGTATGAGTCAAGGCAAAGATCAGATCTTCTGATTCGTCTCATGTTGTTGATAAATTGACCTCATTTTGGCAAGGCAGGAATTTTCCTATCCTCCAAGTGACTATCACGTTTATAACAATAGATTTACATCATAAGCGTGGGAATTGTGTGTGTGTGTGTGTGTGTGTGTGTGTGTGTGTGTGCGCGCGTGTGTGTTTGTGTGTGTGTGTGTGTGTGTGTGGGTGTGTGTGTGTGT
>NW_017805824.1:4881877-4959616 GCF_001891065.2 Hippocampus comes
GTGCGTGTGTGTGTGCGTGCGTGCGTGCCTGGGCGAGTCCTGTTTGGGAGGACATTTCTCATCCCTAAAATATTCGTTTTTGATTTCAGTGCCATCAGTGTTTAGAAAATGACCAAGGTCAGGCTAAAGGTGTACACACACACACACACACACACACACAGAAGACCATAGGTAGCGAAAGTACTCAAACTCTGTAATGAAAAATTTGAGGGGAAAAAAAAGTGGAAATACGGATTCGACTTACCTGAAGTAAAAGCAAGAAAATAAAGACTCTTAAATGTATAAGATAAATTGTATAAAATGTATAAGAATTTAAGTTAAGATAAATTCGACATACTTATAAAATATAGTAATATAACGGTCTGTTCTTGTTTTGGATTTTGATCAACTCATTAAATGTATTCAAGAAATGCAGTATTTATAATGAATATGAGACAATTGATATAAAAAGGAGAATGAATAATATATATATATATATATATATATATGTGTGTGTGTGTGTGTGTGTGTATGTGTATGTATGTACATGTATGTGTATGTATGTATATATATATATGTATGTATATACAAACAGAAAGGTGTATAAACAGATAAGTACAGTACACATAAGGGTAAAAGTACTTGATGAGAGGTAGATCTCTTCCTTTTCTTTTGCATTGAAAAATGATCTATTTATATTATTACACAACAAGGGGTAGGACTAGATAAGTTGTATACTTCTTCCTACTGCTTTGAGCATATAACGGTGATGATGTTTGTTTTATTTACTTTTTATTTTTATTTTTCCTTTTGTAATTTTGCTTGCCTTTTGTCAATTGTTATTGTATTGTATGTTCAATAAACAATTAACTAACTAACTAACTATAAAATGTATAAAGAAAAAAACATTTCTAATGTCAAAAAAGCTGAATTAACTTCATTACTTCCCACCACCGACACTGCGACAAAATGCCATCAGTTCTCCATTCAGTAAATACGACACAATAAATGAAGCAATGCTCCCACCAAATGTCAATTTCTTCCTTTCAGCATCTTTTATCTTAAATGTCATTTTTTTTTAAAGCCGACACTGGCATGATTTGAACTCCCAGTGATTTGCCTTGTTTTGTTTTCCTGCCTCCATCCTTTCCGAGTTGCCCCGGGGCCCCAGCTGAGGCCCCTCTTGTTTTACATCCATACCAATAATGAACTGGGGCACTATCCCGTTCCATCATGGTGCGTTGGGGTCATCTATAGTGACCCTTCAAAGGCCAAATGAATGAACCTGCTTCCCTCCTCTGCCTTTTAAAGAGATGCACAATCACAAATACTACCGTAGAACATGAGGATGGCGACTCCAAGTGGATAAAGATCAAATCTGCACTTCACGTGCACAAATTATAGTGTTTATTAATCCCAAATCTGTTCTAATCGGATTACTCGATGAATCAATGGTGTAATCACTAGAGTACTGCAGTCAAAAAATATTTTAGCGCTGCAGCACAGACCATAGAGATCAACGGTCAGATATCTCTCTCTCCCTCCCTCCCGGTCTCTCTCTCTTTGAATGGCTGAGTATCACGGGTTGTATCTTCTCCTTGTTCTCCCTATTTGCTGTCTCTTTTCGAATTCTCGTGCTTATCTTGGAGGTTGGGACTTTAAATGTCAATGGTGACAGAGACCAGTGCAAAAGGGCGCTCATTATAGAATTATTTACTCCGGGGGGGAAAAAAAAAACCTAGATGTCATTTTCTTCCAAGAAACTCATCAGAGTACAACGAATGAAGTTGAAGTGGGATTGTGGTGGCAAGAAGAACAATTTCAGTGAGGAAGTAGCACTTCTTTTCTCCCCAGGGCTTAATATTAACGACAAATGGTTGGGGCTGAAAATGAGGGGATTGGGGCAGTGCTTTGTTCTGTGCAAGATGATTCTTTGAAAATTGTTTTCCGAAGACCTTAGGGATACATGAATGTGTTCATATACTGTATGCCTCTCTCTCTCTCTCTTTCTCTCTCTCTCTCTCTCTCTCTCTCTCTCTCTCTCTCTCTCTCTCTCTCTCTCTCGCTCCCCCCCCCATCTATAGTCACACCAATAAACATATTGCCAGATCAATTCTCTGCCAGTTAAAGAAAACATAATTTATTCATCAGTGAATGTCTACACTCTACACATTCGTTTTTTTGGAAACTGCAGAGAAGGCTGTTTTTGACGCTCTTGCTTGAAGTTTCATTTTCACTTACATGGAAATCTTCAGAGAAACCACTGAGCGTGTTTGAAAGGAAGTCTTTTGGGCCCACATTGACGACAGCCATCAACATCATCATGACGGTGCCTCAGCTTCAAATGCTTTTACTACTTGCATCTTTAACAGGTCAGTGAACAAAGAGTACGATTATTACATTATATTTGGTGTCATTGAAAACAAATATACCACTCACAAAAAAAAGGGGGAAATTTCCAGATGAACCTAAAATATACCATTCCTTTTATAGGTGACTAACTTCTTCTGAATGCACATGTTCAAATGTTTAATATTTCAAGACTTTTTTTTAATAACTTACACTTTTTTCTCAGTTGCTTTGATACCTTTCACAGATCAGAATTTAATTTGCAAACCTGTAAGTGCATTTCTCAAAACAAACGATAAAACATCATTGTTCCTCTGCAAAAGCCATTTTCTTTACCCAAAATGCTAAGTACATCTCTCAAAAGTCATTATTTATATCACTGAACATGTCAGCGCCGTCAGAACGACAAGTCTTTGTGTCATTATGTTCGGATAACCCTGTCAAATTGCTTCGTCATGTCGTCAATGTAACAATGTATTCTGCAGGGACGTTCTGATGTAAACCGCTGCTTAAATGTTGATGACAAATTCAGTCTTCTGAATTGAAAGTTGAACCTTTGCGTATGTGGAAGATTGATTGCAAGAGACTGGGTAAGATTCTCATTTCACTTTTACTCTTTGCAATGTAATTAGTTGGCATCCATCTCCTTGTGGTATAGAAAGGAAAAGACAGCACTGCAGAGACAAAAAAAAAAGAAACGTGGACATGGGACAATCTCCTTAGGGAAAAAGGCTCTGCAAAAAAAAACCTAAAAAAAACATGCAGGATTGATCAGCATGGTTTTGTTGTGTTTCCGTACTGGAAAGTTTTAATTTCCAGTACGGAAACACCAGTACTGGTGTCAGTAGAAAGACGAGCAGCAAAACCAAAAATGCATCTTTGGTTCAAACGGCCAAGTTTTCACTCACTGAGCAGTCTGCCCTGCCAACTGAGCCACAGCCACTAAGCAAGACCAAATTTCTGGTAGCTGGTGACACCATCAAGACAAGCTGGTCACCAGCTCCTGGCAGCGCCCAAGCAGCATGCTGGATTGTGCAGTGATCAAGGGTTCGGCTGCTTGGATCTTGGATCTTTTGTTTTGCTTTTTGGTGACACCAGCAAGACCAGCACAAAAGCACAACAGGACCATGGTGGCCGATGGTGGGTTTTTTGTGTGTGTGTGTGTGTGTGTGTGTGTGTGTGTGTGTGTGTGTGTGTGTGTGTGTTTTATTAACAGGGATTACATGCAACACCATGGAAATTACAGTCCAGTCTTTCTACACCTTCATTCCTGGCTTCGTGCCCACAAAACTGGTTGATCATTGGTTGCGCGAATGCTTCACATATCATGTCCCTTTAATAGAAAAACGAAAGATTGGCCTGGGGAAAACGTACAGTGGAAATGTATTCAAATATGCTGGACATACTGTATGATGACAACTTGTTCAAGCATTTTGCGTGAAAAGACTTACACAACTAATGCCAAAATGTTGAAGGGTGTGAGACAATTTAACAGAAACTCATTAGAACACATTTTGATCAGCAGGACATAAGCAATTGATAATGTAGGACACAAAAAAATTGGACAGATGTACAGTGCTGTGAAAAAGTAGTTGCCGCCTTCCTGATTTATGTGTTCTTTGCATATTTACCACACACAAAGGTTTCGGTTCATCAAATCAATTTTAACATCACACAAAGACAACCCAAGCAAATTTATAAAAGGGTTTGCGATAACTGGTGATGAGTCTTTCATATCGCTCTGGAGGAATTTTTGAAACCTTGCCGTGTGATAAATATGCAAAGAACAGAAATCAGGAAGGGGGAAAAAAACTTTTTCGGGGCACTGTAGCAAAGCATTTAAAACTTGTTCATGGAAATGAAAAACTGCTTTTTTGATGTGTACCAGTGACACCATGTCAAAACTAAACAAGCAGTCTTGAGAAATTAAATTCTGATCTGAGAAATGTACCAAAGCAACTGAGGAAACCTGGCGTGTTCTGTGGCTGAACAGAAAGATTCACAAGACTTTTTGTGAGTACTGTATGTATACTTTGAACAGTTATTATGGGTCAAATGTGCTTTCAGCATTTCATTCAGACTAATGCACACACTGAAGTTGTCTCATCAAGTACATACAGTACTTGGAATTCTAAATGTTTTGTTGTTGTTATGGTATCGTACCTCTGAGATCAAATGCATAGTTGATAAAAGAACAAATGCATGTTTGTGACACTAATGCACTGCATATTGCTGAAATGCTGCGTTTGTTTTTCTTGAAATCACAAGATCCTTTGATGCCCACAAATGAGGATGTGGTTAAAAAAGAACAAAAAAATGCCCTTCAACATGTAAAAAAAAAATGTATTTGGGTCATTCAAGAATTGAAGTACAATTTAAGCACCAACATTTTGGGAAAATGCATGATTTGAAATGTGATTTGAACATCCTCCAATTCTGAAATGACCCCATTGAAAGGTCACACTTACTAATGAGCAAACTTCTAATCCACAGGCCGGTGTGTGGCAAGCCCCCGCCAGGAAATTTATGTCAAGGCAAGTGAGATGGTGGTGCTGCAGTGTCAACGGGCGGGACATCTTGACCATAAACCAGTGATATGGACTAGTGAGAACAAGCCGCAGATGAACCTGAGCAACATGTCGCCCGCTGAGCAGAGACAGTTGGGTCTCCTGTGTTTTGACAGGAGCCTTTTCATTCTCGCTGCTTCAGTAAACCATCAGGGCAACTACTCGTGCTCACAAAGGTAAATTGGAATCACACCAAATGGTTTGAACTCGCACATTACCACAGGCATCCTCCAATCTCTGAACCCTGTACACATGACAGGAATGAAAAGGACCAGTTGTGGTTCAGGCTGACCGTGTACAACACATTGACCAGAGAGCTGGAGAACAGAACTCGGTACCCGATGAGATGTTACACACAAGAGTCCTGCACATTGAAATGTCCCGATGTCAACATCCCGCATTCAAATTATCCCAACTTTACCAGTCGTGACATTACATGGCACAAGGTATTTGAAATCATTACTTTATTCTACATCAATATTTTCCAGAATTTGAATGAATGATTTAAGATTGAAATATTCTAATTGATCCTCTAGGAGGGTGAGTCAGCACAGGTTAACGGCTACTTTCCAAGTGCGGAAGACACAGACCATGGTGTCTACACCTGCACCAGGTCTTATCTTTTTGATGGTCAAATGTATAACATGAGTTATACGGTGGTGTTGGACGTCCAGCCTAATCAGAGTAAGACTACAAATAGCTCCCTTCCTGATTGTGGCTGGGTGGTGTTTTTTTTTTTGGGGGGGGTCAAATTTTCTTAAACATTCTGGATGAGCAAGCAAATTTTAATACCGGTACTTCACAAAGACACCCAAATGCTTCTCTGGCCGAGGCCTGATTCCTGCCAGATTTGTTTGCATCTGTCAGAAAAATTGAAGTAGGATACAAAATCACAAAGAAAAATCATTATCATTTCACAATTCAAAGAAATTCAAGAACAATGACAAACCACAAAGTCCTTCAAATTCATTTCAATCTGGAAAAGGTTAAAACGCTTTCTTCAAGATTTTGGGACTCCAAAATCTATAAAAGGAGCAAATAGGGAACAGTGGTGAACCTTTCCAAAAATTACTCCCAAGAGTGTAATGACTCACGCACAAGGTCACAAAAGAACCGAGTACAACATCCAAAGACACACACACACACACACACACACACACACACACACACACACACACACACACACACATACATACATACATACATACACATACATTTGCCAAAAAACATGATGATCCTCATAGTAAGATTCTTTTGACTGATAAAACCAAAACTGAACTTTCCGGAAGGTGTGCATCCCATGATATGGTGGCAGTGTAATGGTCCGGGGCTGCTTTTCTACTTCAGGACTTACATGACTTGTTCTCATTAATGAAACAATGAATTCTGCGGTCTTGACCAAAATGAAACACCTCTTCAGCAGTTCATCCAGGAATCAGGATGTGAACAAATACTTTTTCACGGCACTGTAGGAACTGAAGTGACACATATTGAACTCTCTCTTTTTGTATTTTCATAGGAAACTCGGACAAACATGCTGTGATCTCATACCCACTGGCAAATGAAATTATTTATGTGGATGTGGGTGAGCATCACTCTTGTATTTCTTCCCCACATTTTCTACTGCTTCTCCTGTTCAGAGCCACAGGGAGCTGGTGTCGATCCCAATAAACTTTGGGAAAACAGCCAACAGAAAATGTCAGTCGCAGAGCACACAGAGAGAGGCGACCAACCACACTCTCGATCACACCTGAAAGCTCTTTGAGCTAATCCAGTGTTTTTCCAACTTTTTTGAGCCAAGGCACACTTCTTTCATTGGAAAAATCTCGCGGCACACCACTAGCTGAAAATGTGGAAAAAAAAAACGCTTATTTGAATAATTAATGTGTTATATTGTTACTATAACCGTTTTTAGCATTGAAGAATGACATTATAACAGCTTGAATTGGAATCAAATCAACACAAAGAAAAAAGTATTTTCTCATCTTTCATATTTATTGTTTCACCGTCGTCCTGCATTCATGCGTCACAAATTCGCTTGTCTCTCGTCTAAACACAAGGCAATTGGCTAGCTGTTGCTGCTCCCAAGCGGTATGGGAGGGTACTACACGATTAATTTCTGGGCGATAGACTGCACAGGCATACAAATTGGATATTTTCCCACGGCATACCTGACAATGTCTTGCGGCACACTGGTGTGCCGCGGCACAGGGGTTGAAAAACACTGAGCTAATCAATCCCACACTGGCTGCATCCACGCTGGATGTGTGAACCACTACACTGTGTGCCCTTCGCTCTTGTCTTCAAACGTTTTTTTATTTCTTAACCTGCTTTTTCAGGTTCACCAGCTGTGATTAAATGCGAAGCTGTGCTTTACTCAGCCTGGAGTTCTTTGTTTTGGCTGAAGGGGAACGCATTTGTGGAAAAGGATGACTCTTTCCCAGTATTCTCCAATTTGACACAGTAAACAATTCACATGCACAACTCATGAACAAATCTCAACTTGCCCCCTAATCTTACTGTTCTGATCTCATTTTACAGGGAACATATGACCGAAGGAGTAAAACACACAGTAAATCTGGTGTTCAAAAAAGTAACAAAGGATGATCTAGCAAATGATTACACTTGTAAAATGCAATCCATCTCTGACTACCCGAGCTTTGTCACTATCACCTTGGCCAAAAATGGTAAGGTTGATCAATGGATGTAAGGTTAAATAGCTCCTCATGTAAAACCTCCACGCGGGATGTATACAAAACTTGAAAACTGTTGCAGCTGACAGTGTATGCTCAAGTCTAATTGTAACTATTGCATTGCGTGGACAAAAATCCCGATTTCTCCTTTGAGATATAAGTCATTTGTTTTTACTATGACAGGAAAGCGGATTGCAAGGAATCGTGATAAAGTAATCATTTAAAATGTGCTGCTGTATAAATAATTTTTATTATTATTTGGATGGCAAGGCATCTTAATTTATACAGTATAGCACATTTCATACACGAGGCAAGTAGTTTTAAAAGCGTTAACACTCGAGGGTGTCTTCACTTCTGCTTATTCCATTTGTGTGCAGCATAGCAACTATATGGTGCTTCACCATGTTTGCTTGAACTCTGGACTC
This sequence comes from Hippocampus comes, assembly GCF_001891065.2. Taxonomy (NCBI): domain Eukaryota; kingdom Metazoa; phylum Chordata; class Actinopteri; order Syngnathiformes; family Syngnathidae; genus Hippocampus; species Hippocampus comes. The sequence continues at coordinate 4,889,891 of NW_017805824.1, forward strand.
CACTAGGTGACCGAAGTCTTCAGATCTTTGGCCTTAATAATCAATCAGCATTTCTATAATGTCTTCAGGACCCAAACCATTCAGTCATTTATCGACCAGTAGCAGAATTTTTAAAACTATTCTGCAGCTGACTGGGAGCATGATTGATGACATTGATGACGTCTCGTGGCCATATCCGGTGTTCTCAATGTACAATTGACTAGAATGAGCTTGATAATTGTGAAACCTTTTTACACCAAGTCCCACCTTAAACAATATACTGTATATAGTGTTCCACTTTCATGACCAACATTAAAATGCAAAAGATTTGTGTGCCCCAGACCAGAACTACGTCCATGGAAACAGACAACAGAACAAAAGAACTTATCATAAACTATATGCTATTTATCCCGCTCATGCGGCTCATAATCGACTTAAATATATATTTTAAATATTATATATTTTGGAAGGAAATGCAGTTGAGATAATGGATGGATGGATCAATGTTTTCATAAAATTTTTATCTTTGGTGCTCTCCATTGACCTGCCACCACTGTTTAATATTATCATCTGTCTACTCTATATCATTTTCTGTATTGGGTGTTTTATTTCTCCTTTCAGTTCGGCCTTTCCACATGTCTGTGGTACTCTGCCCGGTGATTATTTTGGCAGTAATGGCTACGACTGTCATTGTCTATGTCAAATTCAAAATTGAAATCATTCTCTTCCTACGAGACACTCTGGGCTGCCACAGGAGAACTGCAGGTGAGAGTCCTGTTGTCTTTATTTATTTTACCGTTTGTGCACTATAGGAATATTATACATATAGATGAGTTGAGCGTCTATGTAAATATAGAGTCTATATTTACATAGCGAAAAGCGTCTATATTATCGACGCTTTTCACTTGTGGGACTGCGGAGCCAGCCTGGCCAAACTGAACATGGCTTCTGCTGAGGCAAAAACTCGTGAGGCCATGGAAGCTGACTTCCGGACAGCTTTGAGGAAATTCCGGTCCACCATCCGACGTCTCAGGAGGGGGAAGCCATGCATCATTTACACTGTGTAAAGTGAGAATAGGGGGCTGCTGATCTTGACTTGGGACATTGTGAGTCGGTGGGCAGAAAACTTTGAAGATCTCAACTCCACTGACTCACCTTATTTACAGGAAGCAGAGTCTGGGGACTCTAAGGTGGGTTCTCCTATCTTTGGGGTTGAATTCACAGAGGTAGTTAAAAACCTCCTCACTGGCAAAGCCCCAGGGTTGGGTGAGATCCGCCCGGAGTTCCTCAAGGCTCTGGATGTCGTGAAGCTGCCTCTGCAACATCACGTGGTCATCAGGGACAGTGCCTCTGGATTGGCAGATCGGGGTGGTGGTCCTTCTTTTTAAGAAGGGGCACCGGAGGGTGTGTTCCAACTACAGAAGGATCACACTCCTCAGCCTCCCTGGTAAGGTCTATTCAGGGGTGCCGGAGAGGAGGGTCCATCGAGAAGTCGAAGTTCCAATTCAGGAGGAGCAGTGTGGTTTTCTTCCCAGCCGTGGAACAGTGGACTAGCTCTACACCCTTGGCGGGGTCCTCGAGGGTGCGTGAGAGTTCGCCCAACCTGTCTACACGTGTTTTGTGGACTTGGAGAAGGCGTTTGACTTCGTCCCTCAGGAGTTCTGTCGGGGGTGCCTCAGGAGCATGGGGTACTGTAACCCCCTGATACCTGTTCGGTCCCTATACCACCGTTGTCAGAGTTGGGTTCGCATTGCTGGCAGTAAGTCGGATTCCTTTCCAGTGAGGTTTGGGCTCCGCCAAGGCTGCCCTTTATCACCACTTCTGTTCATAACCTTTATGGACACAATTTCTAGTCATTGGGGCGGTCCGGTGTGGTCACCAGCATTGCATATCTGCTCTTTGCAGATGATGTGGTGCTGTTGGCTTCTTCAAGATGGGATCAACAATTCCCACTGTGAGAAGCAGATGAAAATCAGCACCTCCAAATCTGAAACAATGGTCCTCAGTCAGAAAAGTGTGGACTGCCCTCTTCAGGTCAGGAATGAGATCTTGCCCCAAGTGGAGAAGTTTAAGTGTCTTGGGGTCTTGTTCACGAAGGAGGGCTGAGGGAGCGGAAGATAGACAGGCAGATCGGTGCAGCATCTGCGGTGATGCAGACTTCTTTTTGTATTGGTCTGTCATGGTGAAGAAGAAGCTGAGGCAAAGGGCGAACCTCTCTTTACCGGTCGATCTATGTTCCGAAAGAACAAGATCCCGGATACAAGTGGCCGAAGTGAGTTTCCTCCGCGGGGTGTCTGAGCTTTTCCTTAAAGATCAGGTGAGAAGCTTGGTCATCAGGGAGGGGCTACAAGTCAAGCCGCTTCTCTTCCACATTGAGAGGAGCTTGATTAGATGCCTGCTGTATGCCTCCCTGGTGAGGACGGCTGGAGAAACTGTCTCCCGGCTGGTCTGGGAATGCCTTGAGATCCCCTGGAAAGAACTGAAAGAAGTGGCTGGGGTAAGGGAAGTCTTGGCTTCCCTGCTAAAGCCGTCCTGCGACCCGACCCCAGATAAGCGGTGGTGAATGGATGGATGGATAAAGACTTTAAGTCTAAGAGTCAACTTGAGCAACTGCAAGTGGCAATAAACAGTTGCTTGAAGCCTCTTTTTTGAAGGATATTTCTACCAAGTTGCTGATTCTTGTGAAGTGAATTGAGTTCACTGCCACCATACAGCGCTCGACTCTCAAGTTATTAAAAAAATCAGCCGAACGTTGGCTTGTGTGTGGAAAAACTCATGTTGAGTTACTCATAACTCAATGGACCACTGTGATACAATGTTGTTGTTTTTCTTTTTTTACTGTTAGATGGGAAGACCTATGATGTGTTTCTGATGTGTTACAAGAGCGACAAAGTCCCAGGACTGAAACAATGTGATGTAAAGTGGCTAGAAAATGTTCTAGAAGACAATTTGGGTTATAAACTATGCCTCTTTGATCGGGATGTACATCCAGGAAAAGGTATTCTATTTCATTTTCTTAATTTGAGTCAAATACCTATCAGCTAATGTACAATTTTGCTGTGTGTTTGTTGCAGCTGTGCCTGACGCGTTGCTAGACTGCATAGAACGAAGCCAATCAGTGGTCCTGGTACCTTCTCCTGCGGCTCAGAGTCTGGAGACTGGCTTGTTGAGTGCCATCCATGCAGCCCTAGTGGAACGCAAGACAAGCTTAGTTGTCATCAAAACTGAGTGTGCAGACGCTCCAAAATGGGATTCCATACAAGAGGCCTTCCAGCTCCTTGAGAAGACGGGCAACTGTGTCACATGGAAGGGCTTAAGTTCTCTGCCGCCTTCTTCCGCCTTCTGGAAGGAGCTCCGCTATCACCTCCCGGCAGCATGCACTGGAAACCAAGCTTTTCCCTTAGAAGCTCTTCCATGTTAAATTGTCCTCAAGAACCTCAAGTACACCTGCACACAATCTGATGAGATCCTGAGATCACGCTCAGTTTTCTTTGCAATGTCTGGTGGTGTTTTCATCGTACCGTGAAGTAACTGCAAATTACAGTGGTTGCTTTCATGCTACCTTGGGTAGTTCTCGGAAAGTATGGTCTAGGTGTGGGACATGAGAGCCAAAAAATAAACCTGATCAAAACTGTGTCAAAATTAGATGCTTTAAATCAAACCTTCATGCAGTGTGCTATGAATCAATAAAGATGGTTCCGTCAGCCCTTTGTTCACAAGACTGTTGAATGTCGTGGTCTACTCCATTGGTTCATATTGGAACACTTGGTGCCCGAGCCTTAAGCACTGAGCATGCAAGTCAGAAAAACATTTTTAATTCATGATATTTACATTTGAACAGCTTTGCTACCTTCATACAAATATATTCAGTTGAAAAATTGGTAAACATTACCAATTATACACATAAAATTACCTCTGAATGGTATTGCATTGACATTCTGACAGTTTACTGGTAACAATTGCTTTTAAAGTCCTGCCATCTCTTATGAAAATCTGTGCGTAGGTGACAACCCCAACCATCCCCAAAAAGTTTATGATTGCATATAGAAGCCATAAGATAGTGGCAAGGCACCACTTTTGTGGAAATGAAACTCCTCAACCCACTTCAATATAGTTCCAAAACCCCTGCTTTTGTCTTTAATCGGGGTTCACATGTGACCTGTGGGCCACCGATTGCCCATCCCTACTCTTACTCTAAGTCAATGAGCAAATATTAGCTTCATCATAGAAATTTAGCTGGACAAGAATTTTAGATGACATTTCCACCTTGAGAGGCACCGGCTACGAATTATTCACAATATCAATTCCTCAAACCCACGTTATCACACATTTAAAGAATGAGGTTATTTTTCCTCCAGAGGGCGTCCCCTTAAAAAAAGCAAATACGGAAACTTGTAACCCGCCTCACCTTCACACCAGAAATGCTCAATGTGTTTCCATGCACATGGTCCATAGCTACGTTAACACACGAAGCAGCAGCAAATGCAATAAGAGAAGTAAACATTGCTCAGTGTTGCCTGGCATGTTTTGCCATAACCTGGTACCACATCCAAACAATTTACATTGTATTGACATTTGAACGAATAAATGTGTCATTTTAATTACATACAATATATGCAGTTTGTGCTTTATAAGAAGTGACCTAGATTACAACTATGATATTTGTGCTTTAGCTTTCAACAAACACAAACACCGGGGCAATTTCCATGATCTCATTGTTGATGCAACGACACAGGAAGCGACAGCATACTTCAGCTTCCACCTACTTCAGTATCTTCATCCTCTCGGAAAAGTGCTGCTCTACTACTCAAGAAATAGAAAGCACGTGCTGATTTGAGAGAAAGTGCTGACAATGTCATGGTGTGATCATATCAACGTGATGCAAACTGGATATGTTTTGCTATTTTGGGTATTTCCCATTTTCTTGGAAGGATGCTGTGTGAAAAGCAATCAACATTACAAAACAGGTATTGTTTTGGAACCAAAAGAATATGTTTGTTGTTTAACAAAGATATTTTCTCTGTGAATGTCTCCAGGTCCTCGCATGACGATGCCGCAGCAGCACTATCGAGTTGTGGAGGGTGAAATGTTTCTGATGCCGTGCACCAACAACAAGGTGACATGGTACAAGATTAGAGGAGACAGAAAAGAAGATGGAGGCTTTTATTTTGACTGTGGGAGCGAGTTCCTCATCGAAGCCAAACATTCAGGAAATTACACTTTGCTTACTGGGTAATGCTGCTTATTTTCTGTGTGGTTGGATTAGAGTGGTGGTTCTCAAACTTTTTGTGCCAACTGTTTTATACCACATAAAAAAAAAAAAAACACTCAATGATTTTACATTGTTTTCAAATGTATTTACTGGTACATTTGAAAATAAACAATCCTAAAAGTAAAAGTGCAAATGTATGTCAAGTTCAACCTGCTGTAACATGATGCATTTTATCAGTGATTCTTTCGCATTCTGCTGGAGGTGGTCCACGTACCACTCGGGGTAGTGTGTACCCCACTTTTCAGAGTCACTTTATTAGTGGAAATGCATACAGCAAAGAACGTTGAAAAGCACATTTGTGACATCAGACACGCATTTGTATTTCTCGATACACATTTGTGACCTCAGTCATGCATTTGTAGATTTTCGTCACACCTTTGTGACTTCAGTCACGCATTTATAGGTTCTTAGTTTCACATTTGTGACTGTGGTTATCGGTACAGATTCTTTTGACATTTTTTTCCACTGTTTCATGAGAACACTTTAAAATTAAAATAACTTTAAATAGTCACTCAGGGTGTATTGGTGTTTGTATTCAAACATTTAATCACAGTATAGTTCAGATGTATTCAACCTTTAAATTAAATACATGTGCATTTAATAATCTTGAGCTTTTTCTCCCCAAAGAGTGTGCTTTGTGTTTTTCTCACAATTTCCTACTGAATTTCCCATGAAATACATGTTTGGGATGTCTGTGCTGTCGAACGGCAGCAAAATGTTCCTCTACCTCCAGGTGCTGAACAAACAGCGCCTGCCATGTTACATAGCTGAGGAGGGGGTTGTCACACTGCTTGCTGGTGCAGGAGGAACGATCCCCTGCCCCGGTTTCAACTGTATAGAGAGCACAGGTGTCACATGGTACAAGGTGAGACATATGCAGGGATATGCTGCATCCTAAAATCTTAATGACAATAGAAGAACTTGGGTATGCTTTTACTCAGGGTGACAGAAGGATGTCAAAAAAGTATCGTGACCTCTGCGTGAAGAATGGCCAGTTACATCTCTGCACAGTTAGCCACTACGACACAGGGCAATATTTTTGTGATCAACACTTTGAAGAACAAGGAGTAGAATGGACCTTCAGGAGGCCTGTTACCGTAATAGCCATACGTAAGTGACCCCTTGTGTGTGTGTGTGTGTGTGTGTGTGTGTGTGTGTGTGTGTGTGTGTGTGCGTGCGTGCGTGCGTGCGTGCGTGCGTGCGATAGAACATTTAAAATGAGTGTACACTTTACATTTTCATTTTTATTGGTTATACCCTGTTAGCTTCACAGTGTGCCCCTGTCATTAAGGCGGATAGAGACTGAGCCCTTCGCTGAAGCTTTGAGCCCTAAAAATTGTACAATTTAGACTGTCATTGCCACAAAATGGTGATCAAGCACTACTTTAGTCTAAATGAAGCTCCTCAAGTCACTTCAAAAGGCTGCCCCGGCACCAAGATGTCAGAAGATGGTGGCAAAGCACTACGTTTACCTAAATGTAGCTCATTGACTCACTTTGACATAGTTCCTTGGTACCATGAGGCCATAATATGGTGGCAAAGCACCACTTTTGTCTAAATTAAGCTCCTTGACTCACTCCAATATAGTTCCTTGGCCCCAAAATGGAACAAATTGGCATTAAAAAATACTTTTGTCTTAAGGAAACTTCTCAACTGACTTCAACATAGTCATCCTGGGCACCAAGATGAGGGGAAAGCACTACTTTTATTCAAATGAAACTTCTCAACTCACTAAAACATACTTCCTTGCCACCAAGATTCCACAAGACTGTGCCTAGATAAGACTTAAATTGCTTTGGCAACAAAAACATTGACTGATATTTTCACTGACTGACAGAGGAGGGGTTAAACAATGTGATTATCTGAATTTGCTTGGAATGTGTGGGGGTGTACTGTACTTGTTTTTTTTCCATCCATATCCAGTAATTGTAATGCGGTAAAATTCGAACTTTATCTATTTGCTTTCTTAAAAAATAATAAATAAAAAAATCAATGAGCACATGTCCTTTCATCAGCCTTTAAAGAAGTGAGTGATCCTCCAAGGATCACATCACCGGACAACGGCACAGCACAGGAAGTGGAGTTCGGTAAGCACTGTACAACCAAATGAAATCATCTTACTTTGTGGCATTAAAACCAGTGGAGGGCTGGGCTTTTGCTCCCTGGGCCTTCAGGGGGACTTTCCTGACTTAATCCAACACTTGATACTGTAAAATTATGGAATGCTTCATTTTCACTGCTAAGCTGAATTGTTACATGACATGTAAAGCCCTAATGATTGTTATTTATCATCTCCTCCCCCGTATTTTAGGAGAGCCCCACACTCTTACATGTCTGGTACATTTTCCTTTTGAACTCAACTTTTCACCACGAGTGCAGTGGTACATAAACTACGGAGGCAATGTGGAGAACAGAACTCTGCTACGCACAGAGAGCCAGAAGTGAGTCACTGTCACATATTTAGTTATTGCTGATAACAGAGGGAATGTTTTCATTTTGAAACATAAATGAATTTGCATTCTCTTTGATTCAGAAAGAAAAAGGTGTCATTTAAAGAGTTCATGGTCACAACCAGCGCTATCATACGGGAGGTGACGGCTCTTCATCTCAATCACATGTACACTTGCATGGCCTCAAACTCTGTTGGCAACACGAGCGCCACGGTCAACCTCAAGAGGAAAAATAAAAGTATGCTTATTTTCTTTTATTGTCACATTATTTTAGTACAAAACACAAGTTCTTACTACATTTATTGTCAGTGGCTAGCTGTTATCACAATCACACTTAGGGACAATTTAGAGTGTTCCGATAAGTGTTCCATTAACCTGCCATGCATGTTTTTGGAATGTGGGAGGAAACTGGAGTACCCGGAGAAATCCCGCGCAGGCACAGGGAGAACATGCAAACCCCGCACATGAAGGCCGGAGCCAGAATCGAACCCTGCACCTCTGCGCTGTGAGGCCGACGTGCTATCCAGTCGATTACCGTGCCACCCAGCTGTTATCCAATTCCTTTAACTGCACACACTAACATTTTCCCCCTGCAGCAAGTCATTACCACCCAAGTCTAAGTCCAAGTCAAGTCTTTGAGTTTTTGTGAAGTTAAAAGTTATCAAAACAGTCACTTGAGTCCAAATCACTATGACTCCAGTCCCCATGTCTCGGTTTGTTTGCTTGTGGTGCCATCATCAGGGAAGGTTCAGCTTTAGCCCCCGACAAGTATGTGTGATGTCAAGGTGTAATGCCATTTAAAAAGTCTTACATAATATATAATGCACACATTTCCATAATGTATAAATCACATACTGAACTAATAATTGCATAAAATAATTTAATAATAATAATAATATAGAAAATACAGAGAAAGAGCTCAAAGAGGCACCTGTTGTTGTTTAGTGTTAATTTCGTGTCGAGCTAGCCCGTTTTGCACGTTTAGCTGAATATCTGCACTTGTTATGTGTGAATCAGCAGCTTGTTTACAATAGTCTTGTTAACTCATTACTTTGGCTTTATTTATTGTGATTTACGTTTTATGCTTAACTATACATGCTGGACATTGTTACAGCTGCGGTTGAGTATGCTTTTTCATTCCTGTTAATTTTAGGTTCAGATTCAGAAAACTTTATTGATCCCCGTGGGGCAATTAGAGTTGTGCGAGAGCGGCTTATTATAGAGACAGTCAGAGCAAAGGAAAAACATAGGGTGAGAGTGGGGCTGTAAGCTTAGCACTTGAGGTCTTGAGGTAGTGGTTCCAGCAACAAAATAGTATTGCACATCGAGCAGTATTGCACAGTAAGGACACAGTAAAGACAGTATTGCACAGTGAAAACAGTATTGCACAGTGAAAACAGTATTGCACGTCAAAGTATTGCATTTTAGAAGCTTGAAGAGCCTTTGGTTGAGGCTTATTCATTTTCTCTAGGTGTGGATCATGACAGAAAAGGTCCGGGGTTTGTAGATTAAATCAAGCTGGATCCTGCTACCCCTAAAAAGCCAAATATTCTTTTTTTTTTTCTTCCCAGTATTACACTTTTTGTAGATAACCTACAATATAACCAGTATGTTTTCCTTCTAGAGAAATGGCCATCACTAGTTGGTTATCCAATTGCATCACTGCTGTTGGTCGCTGGAGTGGGCATTGTTTTGCATGTGAAATGGTTGGAACTCCAACTAATCTACAAATCATGCTTTCAAAGTGGAAAGCTTGATGAAGGTGAGAATGCATTGCGTACACACACACGCGCACACATGCTGTGGTAGACGTATCAGTATATGTCCAACGGCGAACCAACAATGCATGCAGACATTCATCTTCACAGGATGTGGTTTCAGAACAACTCAAAATTCGACCGCACCCGGAAACTTGAGTTCTCAAAAAACAGTCCAAAGTAGATCACGTCACCTCGATAGAACATAATAATAGAATATGTGAGTAGCAGTACTTGCTTTTTCCAAATAAAGCCCATGTTGATATTTAAAAGTGATAAAAATATATAAGTATACAGATATCCTATATATAATTCTTTCACACCGATATTTGGTTGACGCCAAAATACACAAAAATGAAAGCGTTTTATACAAGTGCTACAAAATTTGTATCCTGTACACTAAATTTGATCTATGTCAGTTAAAATGGATTTTAGCTTTACCAATGGCGGGAATCTTAAACCTACTTATGCAGTAAGGGAGTGCCGAAATAGTGAAAAAAGTCATACACATATCGCTAGCACTGGGCTTTTTTTTTTTTTTTTTTAACAAATTATAAGTGTTGACAGTGGCTTGCTCAAATTTTTTTTTTTAAAAAGTGATCATTTTGAAGGTACAAGAGTTTTGAGCAAACACATGCACGTTGGTCTTTGAAGGGTCACGTGCAACTTGCAAGAGTCCAATTCATTTGCACATTTTTATGAGAAAGCGTTCTCCTGGGATTTTAGGCAGCAGCTGTGAATTGAAATGTATTTAAAATGCTTCATTTTATTTCTTTTTCCCCCCTCTCTATCAGATGCGAAAGAGTTTGATGTGTTCTTGTCTTATGTGTGGACCACTCCGGATGAGCAAGCAAGTTTGACGCTCTCGTCGCGATCAGGACCAGAATCGGACGGTATGTGGGGCACGTTTTCAGGTCAACTGTAGTTGGAGGAGGAAAAACAAAATAACATATCCATTGTGCAGATTATCCATCCACACTTGAGCCATTCAACTTTCAGCATGTTATCGACGATTTGAGGCCACCTGAGATGCTGATTCCCATGGTTTTGGAAGACCTGTGGGGGTATCGCCTCTGTTTACTGGAGAGGGACATGCTTCCTGGTGGAGGTCAGAGGATCAATTCTCACTACACATGCATGCGAGTGGGGTCGTGGTTTCTAATGACATCTATTTTTGTTTGGCAGCCTACACAAACGATGTGGTGCATGCAATCAGAAGAAGTCAAATCCTCATCTGTGTTGTGTCTGCTGACTACTTGTCCAACAGCAATGCTGTGTTTGTTCTGGAATCAGGAATTCAGGCAAGTCAAAACCTGTCACCTGTCACATTGATTAATAATGGAAAAGTTGAACTTTTCAGCTATCACCCACTCCTCTTACACAAACCAAAATAAGGCAGACACGCACGCCAAATAAGCAATCCAATCCTTTCTCAGTTACCACAGGCGTTCCCCAGGTCTCCATCCTTGAGCCTCTTCTATTCATCACTTAGACCTTTCTCATTGGCCGTATTTTGAGTACATTTATTGTTTTCTACTGCATTGCACATGACACCGAGACCTATGTTCCCGTCGTTACCCAGCTGGTAATCAGCAACCAGCTGATGAATATTCCTGCCCTGGTGATAACATACAGTGGGAGCATTTGTGGCATACATGCTCCGCTACAAAAAACAAATACAAAAAAAATGCATCCACGGACCTGTGGTTGGAGAGCACCGCTCTAACACATCGATACAAATTCTCACACTCACCAGTGAACCTCTTGCTCATCTCACATACACACAAAAATCTCTCTGCAAAGGCTTTTCCTTCCATGACTGTATACATTTTGGGGTGAATATGTCAAATGTGGTCTGCATAATGATTGTAATTTCTTGAATGGTGAATCCCACATTTTTGTGAAGCCTGTTAAATTAAATCATGAATTCAGTCAAATGTATAATGGCAGTGTATGCAGGGAAGATTGATTGATTTGATTTTTCTAATCCTTTAAGTTTTATTCATCACAGCAAAACCACTAATAACTCGTTTTTTTGTCTTTCAAGGTTTTGTTGCAGAGTTCTACTCTCAAACTTTTGCTGATACGGACAAGTAGAACTTCCAAATGTTTCGTAGAGCCAGATTCCCCTCTGCCCTCAGTGGTCCGAAGAGCATTGACGGTGCTTCCCAGCCTGGACTGGAATTTGGGACAAAGTGAAAGAGTGAATGGCAAATTTTGGACGTTGCTGAGGAAGGCCTTACCCAAAAACAAAGTAAGACCTGTCACTGGAGTCATATCACATGCCCATTTTGGACACAATGATCACAGAAACCAAGAGTAAGGAATGGGGATGCACTGATTCCACTTGTTTTCAGAAGTATTCATCTGCCATACGGGCATCAATGTCATACTATCGGAGCAAATTCAAGTACAGATGAACAGCATCGGTAAGCAAAACGCAATGATGAACAGATTGTCTGACAGGAAAAAAAAAATTGTTAAACTTTGAGAGGAAACGTTTTCATGTGATGTTGGTGTCTGCATTTTTTATTCCAAACAAAAACAACAAAAATATCTTCCAAAGTGTTTATTGGGCTGTTAAAACAATCTTCTATAGTGTGTAGTCAGAGTTCAAGTTATCAATTCTTAAATTCATTGATTTCAAAGTTGCAGGTAACAGAACTGAAACAAAGACAAAAGCAAAAAAAAAAAAAAAAAAAGCACGTCTTAGTGATTTATGTTGTTCTTCCTTAGGGTATATCCTCTTTTTTTGTATCATCAATTAAAGGGTTGATTTCTGGTAATTCTTGTCTATGACTATGGCTTATCGCTAGCATGATTTTTTTTTTTTTTTAGGGGCAGACATTTGCATGGTTTCACACTTAAAACGAGATTTCATTTCTTTGTCTGACCAATAAAATGAGAGACGTGTGTAGTTTCATAATGTGATAAAACACCAAAATACAATAGAGGAGTTTAAGGAGGGGGTATAAACTGGCACAGCTGGCGACAAAAACAACAAAAAAAGAATACATTAGGTCACTAAAACAAAAAACTGTCACAGTCATTCTTGAATACGACAAATTCAACTGAGTACTTGGGTTGCAAATGTTCAATGTCGGCAACTTTCCATAGGAATTAATGGGAATAAACCAATAATTCACAAAAATTAAAGGTTGTTTCTTAGGGAATTTATCGTTGGTCAATCTATATTTTAGCAGAATCCTGACTAAAACAACCACCTACGGAGGAGCCTGGCCTTATGAGTGTTCTTTTACGAGTTTTTACGAGGTTTTCCACCCACAAGCCATCGCTTGGATTACATTATAATTAAAATTCAAACGCTAACCTCCCATGGAAAGTCACCGGAAATGCTCTACCGCTTTGCAATTTTACTATGGATTAAACAAGCGCACACAAAAAAAAAAAAACAGAATCAAACTTCTATTTACATGTATACACAAAACGACTCAAAAGTAAAGTACACTTTCGCCAGGTATGCGTACGAAGAAGCAGCGAGAAGCGGGAGATGTGAACCTTTCTTATTGGCCATTAGATGTAATGTGCAGCAAATGTTACACGGTTGACTTCATCACATATTGCTGTTTCTCATTGCTCAGCACACAGATTAAGGTCCTAAACAGAGAACACTAAAAGGCATGCTTCGTAGGGCAGCCTCAAAGTGGAGACTCCAATAATTGAAGCCTTTGTAGAGATCCCAGGTGGGATTTAACCATAATGTAAGAAGAAGAAGATGAAGGAAAAGAAAAAAAAAAAGGTTTTGTTTCACTATTTGTCTGTGTGCGCCTTCAACTTCCTCTCCCAAAGTTTTTGATTATCAGAGAAGCCCTGCTTGCCCTTGTTGAAGGAGTTCGGTCCGGCCGATGTCGGCGTCTCCCTAAAAAGATTCCAGATTAATAACATGTTAAATGTTGACTGAACTTGATTTAATGGGAAAAAAAACAAAACAAAACAAAAAAAACACGGCACCTGGCCTGTACTCAATCCTAATTTGGCGAACCTCTAGTTTTGATTTACTTTTAACAGAACTTGTTGAATTTTAAAACGGAAATAAATATACAGCACTCCAAAAAGGGAGTGAAATGAATTGTGGAAACCTGCGAACGCATTGTTTCAACATCAACACTGCACTGAAATAGAGCAAACAGCTCTACCGGAATAATTATTCAATGTATAAGAATTGTAACGTTGACATTTAATTCATGTGATTATTTTGATTTTACATACCACTAAAGTACAATTTTCAAACTCCGGGGTCCTGCATGTTTTAGATGTTTCCCTCCTCCAACACACCTGATTCAAAAGATCAGGATCGTTCTCAGGCTCCCGCCGAGCTTGCTGATGGGCTGATCATTTGAATCAGGTGTGATGGAGGAGGGAAAATTTTAAAAAAAAATGCAGGAAAGCGGCCATCAAGGATCGGAGTTTGAGACCCCTTCACATAGTTCCTTGGCACCACGATGCAACAAAAGGGCAGCAAAGCACAACTTTTGTCTGAATGGTGCTCCTCAAATCACTTTCACATAATTAACTGGCACCAAGACGCCACAAAACAGCGCCAAAGCAATACTTTTATGTGAAAGTTCACTGTCGTGTCTAGAATGACAGGATTAGGCTGAAATAAAACAATGTAGTCGTGAAGTACCTGCCGATGTTCTTCATCCTCATCTTTGCCTCTGGGGGCATCTCCTCCGGCTCGCTCTGTAAAATGAGAACATTTTATTTATCGGCTTATTTATATTGGTGGCCTTCCGGCCAGTGAGGGCCGTACATGTATATGTGGAGCATGTCAACAGGAATGGTCATTTGCGTCAATGTGTTTCCTGTTGTTGGTATGTGTTTGTCCATATGGGATGAAGAAACAGTATCTAATTCTGACGTGTCTCTTTAAGAATATTTATTATCTTAGCAGGAAGAAAAAGACAAGGGTCTACCCCATCACCTTGCTTCTCTGAGTCATATGAAAGCTTTTAGCTCACAATATCTTGATTATATTTCAAAAGCTAAAAAGCAAGAAATTCCATTCATGATTGTCTCGTTAAAAAAAAAAAAGTCTGATTTCAGTACTCACGTCATCATCCTCATTGAAAACCGATGCCAGTCCAAGCTTTTTTGGAGGGGCTGTTGGTACAGGCTCTTTGGGTTTCTAAGGCAACATTGTGAGAAGAGAGGGACGTGAAACTTTACAGCATAATGCATAAATATGGGCTTTAGCACGTTTCCTCAAGAGTAACTCTATATTGGCTGCCCTCATTCAGGTCGCGCGTGAGCAAAGCCTATGCTAGCTGACAAACGCTTTCTGCTAATCTCTCAAGGACAAGGAAAAAAAAAAAGATTCTAAAAAGTCTTGCTTTGCTTTCGGTATCTTGAAGGCCGATCTGTGCCCTCCTTTAAATCTTGTGGTGGGAAATGAGACATACAAATGCTCTATTTATGCACTTAGGTCGATTTATTTCCATAAGTTTGTACCTTACTCTAGTATATCTTTTTTTGAAAACATTTTACTTGTGCTCCCTACCATTGAAAACATATCTGCATGTTATACTCATATTTATCAAAATGAGGTTATTACTTTTTTAACCTCTGCAGATGATGACACGATGTAATAAAGACGGATAAAGTCAACCACGGTTGACAGATTGATTGATTGAGATGCGGGTGACTTCGAAGATGGGAACAAAACAGGGAAGTACAGAGTGTGACGACTCTTGCCAAAGGTATAGACAAAGATTCACAGTTACAATCACACCATAGAACAATTCTGAGTCTTCAATTGCTCTAATATGCATGTTTTTTTATCATATGGGAAGAAGCCAGAAAATATGCAAACTCCACCCAGAAAGGCCAAAGTCCAGATTCAAACCACAAATGGTCACCCAGAAGGTGAGACTGCCCCTCACAACCAATTCAAGAAGTAACCCAATCAAATACCCAACCTACTTACACTTGCGCCAAGCTTGATCGATATAGGATTGGACTTAATGCAGCTCATGCCGAAGCGTATTTTGGAGGCTTTGCGGGGCGCTGGTGTTTCTGTCGGGGTTTCGTCCTCATCGTCTGATGAAAGATGCTGTGATGTGCGTTTGAGTTTGCTCGCTCCTCCGCCCACCGTGCTACAAGAGACAGGCTTAGTTTTCACTCTGCCTCCCTCCTCCAGCGGCCCTGCTTGAGGCAAGACAACTCACCAAGGTGAACAACGGTTTTGTTACAAAGAGCTAAATAACAGCATTACCTGCACGGCTATGTTTGTCGCCACAAAATGTGACACACAAAACGCTTAAATTTAGTTCATGTGTGCATTGCCCATCTTGAAATTCGTTCACAACTGCTTCGAGTATGGGCTTCGCTACCCATCTTAAATACATTTTCACCATTTGTTTAAAAAAATGCGCGTAGGTACACTAATACGTTGATTAACAGCTGATCATTGCTTTTTTATTCAACGTAATTCCAACCTACGTCAACACAATGGTATCTTCGCTAAACAACACTTGATTTGTTAGCTCGTTATATTTTAGCAAGGGCTCCATAAGTGACATACTTTCTACCTGATTTAGGAATATGGGAATCAATGCAAACAAAGACTAATTTAAATGCGTGTATAAGATTAGCAAAAGAAATTAAAATGGTACAGATATCACCTCCGTCGTCGCGGTGGTCTCTCCTGTTGCGTTCTAGGTTCGCCATTTTGAATGAATGGGCTGCAGCTGCTCGAACATCTTCTTCGCTCTAATTTCGATTGTGTGCGTTTTAGCGCCACCAATGACGAATAAATGCGTCGTTTTTTTTCATCCACTTGTTTGGAAATTTCACTTAATAATCAGAAGTGGCTAAAGTACTCACTCACTATATGTACCCTTACCTACTTTCCCTTTTCCGTGCAAAGTAGTGTGATCTGCCTCAAGAAAATCCCCATAATAATATCAAAATGTGAGCTGCCGTACAGCTATTTTCAAAATGTCAATACTTGCATGATTAATCATGAATCAAAGTTTCAGAATAAAGGAAACTTAGTTTTATTTTAAATGTGCTTCATTTTGCAGGTACAGATCTCGCCCTATGACATCTTTATGACAGTGAAGAAAATAATAACCAGTATTGCCTCTTTGTAACATGCAGTTGTCCCACTAGCAAAAATGTTCTACGAATGAGGAAAAAAAGCGTACAGATAAATTATGGTCATGGATATTAATGACAGCTTTCCATCAATTTTCCTCCGCTCAACACTCCCGTAGTGCAATTACACAGTTTGGACATCGGCTGTCATGTTGGCGCTCGCACAAAGGTTTACTCTTCTGTTTGGTACAGAAGAAGAATACCAGTCCGTGACGTCATACAACCGGAACGCAGGGTGTCTGCTGATGTTCACCAATAGGTAAGCTTTCATTGCTCCATGTTAGCGCATCATTTCACGCAATTATCAGGTAACAAAGGACCAAAAACTGCTCACATTCATGATGTTGGCGTTTTGTGAAAGTTGCTCTATGTTTACATCAGGTGAGAATGTCGTGGAGAGAGAATTTTGTTTCCAGTCCCGTAATTACAATTTTAGACCTGTAAACATACACGTTGTGAAGACGTATAATTTTTGCTCACTTATTCAACTGTAATAAAAGGTCAAAATACAACCTATTCGCGTGATGCAGTTTAGATCTTCCGACACACTTAGCCGCGTTAGGCTACGTTTGGTTGACTCCGTCCCGAAGGCGAATTATGTAAATACAATCATAAAAATGTTTAATTTAATTCCTCACTTCCAAAACACCTGGCAAGCCAGCAAGGCGTTTTCTGGTGGCCTAACCATTATCAGAATCACTGCATATATTCAAATCCTAAATCCTGAATTTTATCACCATTCATATTTCCTAGCATATTTCTTGGATGCACTGCCTCCAGTACTTGTATGTGGATGTTAAAAATAATAATGTGCAATCAAAGGACAGCACAAAACTGCTGAACAGCAAACCAATATTAGGTGCAAGTCATTTTGTGTATTTTTTTTTAATCCCAAAAACCAACTCACTCAAAATATTAATTTTATTCAGGGACTATGTTTGTCCTAAATGTTATTCCAAATGAATGGTGATATTACAACTTAAAACTATTCGTGTGTGTATATGTATGTATGTATGTATGTATGTATGTATGTATGTATGTATGTATGTATGTATACAGTATATATATATACAGATATATATATGGAGTTGGATTATTAAGTCTGTAGACCCAGCTACTAAACTCACCGCCCGCCACCACAAAACATGAGGATTGCGATCCTTGTGCAAAATGTTGTTGAATAAATTAATTTCCATCTCTCTAATGAGCTTTATATTTATTTCTAGATTTTAAATAATGTAATGTTCCAGTCAAGATGGGGCAGACTATGTGCATCTGCTCCCGTGGCTCCATCACCATTGACAGCAAAAAATACTACTTCTTGCAGAAACTTGACGAGGGGTAAGATAACACATATGGTCCCTTTTTGATGCAAACACACACCGGTTTGCAAAGGTATTTGTATTTTTTTATTTGACAAAAGTTGCCTTTCAACAAAATGCAGAATTATTCATAATTTCTCTCTCCAGTGGTTTCAGTTACGTGGACCTTGTTGAGGGGGTAAAGGATGGTCGATTCTATGCCCTGAAGAGAATCCTGTGTCATGATCGAGAAGGCCGCCAGGAAGCCCAGACGGAAGTGGAAATGCATCAGATGTTTAATCACCCCAATGTACTTAGCCTCGTGGCACACACCTTTGTTGAGCGGAATGGGAAGAGTGAAGCCTGGCTGCTTCTGCCTTACATAAGAGTAAGTTGCTTCTTCAATTTTGTTTTTGTTTTTTTTTTTGCAAAGCAACAACCATCCGTCAAATACCGTGATGCTCATACTGTCTGTGTGGGGAAAAAAAAAAAAAAACCAGAAGGGAAGTCTGTGGTCAGTTCTGGAGAAGCTTCGAGAAAATGGGAGCTACATGCCTGAAAAACAGATTTTAAAAATCTTTCGTGGGATCTGTTCAGGACTCAAGGCCATCCATGACAAAGGTTATGCTCATCGGTAAGAACGTTTCATACAATCCTGCACCCAAATACAGTGGTACATTGACATAGGAGTTTCAAAAGTCTTGAAAAATGTCAACACTTCAATCGTGTGATGATTGTAAATAGTCTCAAATCTCTAACTAACCTGACAGTCGTAAAGACTGTCTCAGTAACATTATGCAGTCATGACCAACAAAAGAGTGATGTGTTTTTGGCCAAGAAAATATGCGCATTATTAATGTACTGGAGTAAATTTACACAACATGGGCATTGGAAACATTGTGGAGTTGGTCTTACATTTCATTTCAAATGGAAGAAGAGTCTTGAATTTAACTTTTCTTGAGCTGTAGGAACCCCAGTCAAGGTACCACTGCAATCTTTTATTTTAGTCACAAAATGAATACTAATTGTCTCAATGTGTTTGGTCAGAGACCTTAAACCTACAAATGTGCTTCTGAATGAGGATGATAGCCCCGTCCTGATGGATTTGGGCTCTATGAATAGAGCCCGCATTGAGGTAAGAGCTCTTTAGCATTTAGAATATTTATGAGACGACTCGATTAACATATCCTAGAGTGTGTAATTTAAGATACAGTACAGCTGGCTGGTTTGTGGCCCATCTTGACAGACTGGTCGGATTAGGTATCTTGCCTAATAATATTTACTGAGAAAATTGTGTTGTGTGTTTTAAAAGTGACTGGCTCCACAAACAACAAATTGCAAGTTTGGGGATTAAAGTTATGAGAATCATTCGCATATGGCCTGATGACTAAGATCCTACATTTCACGAAATTGCAGATTCACTCTTAATAGATTGTGCGCGCTGTCGGAGGGGGGTGTTGCATGGTCAACAAAGATTGCGGCACAATTGGCAGCAGGTGTAAAAGTGGTGGAGACTGGCCTCTTCAAATAAGGGGTGTTAACTTTAGCTTCAGTAGCTCTAATGTTTTTGTGTTTGTTTGTTTGTTTGTTTTTTACCATAGACAATTTTAGAGAGCACCGCAATGTAAAATGTTTGAAGTTTGAAGTGATGACATTTGAAGTGTGAGTGAAAGAGGCAAACATTTGTTTTGACCCCTTTTGAATGACATACAGCTTGCACGTTAAGGTCCATCTGAACTTCTTCTGGATCTTTTTCTTTAATATCTGCCTCATTAGAATTAACTAACAGAGAACCTTATTGTCTCAGTTTATAATGTTTTTAATGTCAGAAGCATTGATACCCAGGCTTTGAAGACATACTCTGCACGGTGGCTGGGGAGTGTCTACCGCCCTCTAGTTATTCCTTCCTTTTCTCCTACTTTGGTCTATCGCCCTCTCAAGAGGGTGACCCTGCATAAACAATGCCTCTGTATTGTTCCTATGTATGACTCCATGGTCTTAACTGGTATGATACAGTTTGAGTAAGCTTCGGGTGCAGTAGATAAAGAAATTCAAGGCAGTAGCAGTGGAAAGTTACAGCATCCAGCAACTTAAGATCATGTCTGGGTCTGTCTCAAACAAGTGCCTCAGGAGGTCTATCCTAACACACATTCGAAGAAAGCTTATGCTACAATTGTCCATTACCATTTGTTAGATGTTTCAGGGGGGAACAAGTTGAACACAGTCTATCGCTCCAATAATTTGGATGAAGACAGCAAGTTGCAACTGCACAAAAGTCATGCTTTGTTTGATTAAACTTGTATTGATGTACATTATCTGCCCCTCCGAGGTAGCATTATGTTTAAAACTTGTGACAGCAGATCTGAAGCATTTCTCTGGGAGAAGACAGCAATAATTGCCATAGTGCATTAAAATGATCAAGATGCAATGAAAAAGAGTTTTGTCATAGGTGGTAAGGCATGACTCCTTCTTGAGACTTGCTTCAAGTCACCCATGAGATCATTCAGAAATTCCAAAATTGTATTGCTGATGTGGTATTCCATCTACTATGCGAGTATTTTGGGCGTTTGGATTGAAACAACTAATTTGCCCCTTTTGCAAATCCAATCCCAGGTATGCCCGGTTATCAGATCAGCTTCCATGTTGATTTGTTTGGACAGATTAGCGTTTTATGCAAGTTTCGTAAATCAGGCCCACACTGTTGATGGCTATGACAAAAGATTCAGTTGTTGGGGCTGATTCGGGGTGACTGTCCAACTTTCTTGGAAACACTTTATTTCCACATTTGGGACTCAATTCCAGGTCCGGGGTACCAGAGAAGCAATGACTTTACAGGATTGGGCTGCCCAGCGATGCACCATTTCCTACCGTGCACCTGAGCTCTTCAATGTGGAGAGCTACTGTGTTATCGATGAGCGCACAGATATTTGGGTAAATCCTGATATTTTACTTTTAATTGGTGAATGTTATTTCCAAAGTGACATTGTCAAATGCTCCTCTGCCTTACTTTGCTTCTTGCTGTACTCATGCAGTCATTGGGCTGCGTGCTGTACTGCATGATGGTGCTGGAAGGACCCTACGACCTTGTGTTTCAGAGAGGCGACAGTGTGGCCTTGGCAGTTCAGAACCCTGTGAACATCCCACAGCCCTGCAGGTGAGTTGTTCTTAGGCTGAACACCGAGGTTGAAATTCTTTATGTAATAGTAGCTTGACAGAATGATTCAATCTCTCTGTCTCTCTCTCTCTCTCTCTCTCTGTCTCTCTCTCTCCCTTTTTCTTTCCTTCTCTCCTCTTCTTCTCCCTCTCTCTCTCTCTCTCTCTCTCTCTCTCTCTCGCTCTCTCTCTATCAATGCTAACCGTTAGCATGTAAAAGGCATTTTCCATACATGTTAGCTTTAAGCTAAACAGACTCGTGTGAAGTACTCTTTTGTTTTATATTAGTTTGACAGAAACTTGAACTGGGAATTTTTGAAGATATGTTCACTATTTTCCAAACTGCTGTTTGTTGTGAAGTAGGTTGAACTGAATTCACTGCCACCATACAGCTGTCGCATCTCAAGCAGAGCTCAAAATGAAAAATTGTCAGAATGATAGAAACTCGTGAGTTGGGTCACGCTTATCTCAAGGCACCCCTGTAGTGGAGCTTTTTCACTGTCGTCAATATGTCTCGCATCCTCCCTAATTCACTTTTTGCGTGTCTATCCCCCAGTTACTCAGATGGGCTGCAGTTGCTGCTGAGCTCCATAATGGTGTCCAACGCCCAGGAGAGACCGAACATCAGCTGGGTACTTGAGCAGGTAAAGGACCTGCAGAGTTGCAGCCCAGACACCCAAACCAATACGGTCTAAAAGGACTTTTGCACACATTGAGGAATGGCTCCTATTTTATCCTCAGAAATCCTTAATTTATAAATGATTGGTGAAAAAAAAAAAACAAGAGATTCTTTTGATCACCATTTTAACTTTTCAATGATTTGCTGCTTAACACACAACTTGTGCGGTGCAAATCAGCTGAGAATATTATCAAAATGCATTAAATAGAATCTCCATTCTCTCTTCTCCGCTTTTGATTTCCATTGTATTCTTGCATTGTCAAAATTGTTCTTATGTGCCTTATGTGCTCAAATGAGGTGGTTACAAGCTAGAAAGTAAACGTTGACCTCAGAGCTTTCCACAAATTGTTGGAATCTATTTGCAGGCGCCTGATAGTTCGATAATAATCAATATTTTGAACGATTGACGATATTGTGCTTTGTTAAATCTTGAGTAAATCAGAAAGCTTGATCATTGGTGAGCACGGGCACATTTGTAATGGCTTATATTTTTTTGTCAAATATTCACGGGGCTGAAAGTACAAGGTGACATTCTGTGCCAAAACAAAGAGGCTAGATTAGATGTCACTTTTTTTTTAATTGTGTCACGATTACTCCGAAGTATTTACATTTCTTAGTTACGGTATGCAACTTATGTTTTCCCAAATATACTACAGTAAGTACAACAAGTATCATCTTAAAAACCGCACTGAAGTGGCAGTGACTTATTGCAATGCCGCTCATGACCATACGGCGGCACTACATCACCACAGACGAGCGGGTGCTGTTCCACAGATCACCAACTAAGCTTTTAATCATTTTGATAATGACTTGAGACGTTTTAACTGTAATTCCAACACCGTGCAACAACATTCTCCCCCACACTGTGTTAATGTTAAGTGTAGGCTTGCATTCATGTGTGACTTTTATACACTTTTGTTCTCTCAGGGCTTGCCCTCAATGGGTCTCTTAGTCACTGTTACTAAACTCTAATGGTACTTTTTTTAAAATCCATGATGACATAATGTTTTGTATTATTTGCCGTGACAACCTGATCCTTGTCTGTCATTATTTCAGCGGTAATTAACACTCTGGTTCAGTAAGTGTTTGAAAGTGACTGTTTAATATTCCTGTAATGACAACCATGAATATTATTATTATTATTATTATTATATCAGACTAATGCTATTGCTCTTTCAATCATACATTTTCTTGTGTGTCATTAAAAGTAATGACGAAAGCTTTCTTGTTTAGTCGGCGTGCATGCAGAAAAATCACGCAGTTGAATGACATCTAATATATGAGTACGCATGCAGGCCAAAATTTTTACAGTTTCATCAAAGAAAGGCATATCCGCAATTGTCACTGAATCAGCTTGAAACTGACAGAGGTTATTAGAAATAAACATTTACTGAAAACAATTTCATGAAACTCTGGCTTTGCTGTATTTTTCAGTTCCAACAGCATTATTAGGTCAAGTGTGATATGTCATGTTTTGCTTTCGGCTTGTCCCCTTACCTTCATGTTTTGCTGCACAAACTTTTGAGGTTAATGCTGCACTCACTCAGAGGATATTTTGGCCAACTCCACATGAGCAAGTTTCCAGCTTTCGCAGGTTTAAAGGATGCCTTCCACAGTCGCTATGTGTCACTTCTTCCAAAGCTGTTCAATTGGATTTAAATCAGCACTCAGTGGTTTGAGATCTGCCATGCTTGGCTATTTTTAGCTGTGTGTTTTGGGTCATGACCTGTTGTCTGACACTGGTTAGCACATTTCTCTCCAGAGTGTCTTGATAGTCTTAGGATTTCGTTGTACCGTCTGCTGGGACAAAACTGAACCTCCTCCATGATTCATAGCAGTTACGGCATTCTTTTGTGTGTGTGCTTCTTGTTTGCATCCGTAAACATGGAGCTGAGGTGACTTGCCAAAAAAGCAAATTCCACTCTCTTCAGTTTCAATATTTTTTCAATGAGGAGTGCCATCAATTTTGCCTGCATGTAAATACAGACCGAATTTTTTTTTTCTTTAAACAAATGTTTTATTGGAATTTTTTTTGTGTTCATACACAAAAGCAATTTGTTACACACACAAAATGTATTTGAAATGTCAGAAGGGTGGTAGAATTTTTTTAAACAGTATGTTAAGTATTAGTAATGTACAATAAAACTTCAACCCAAATGACTTTTTTTAAGCGAACCATTTTCACCCATTATGAACAATAAAATGATTTAAAAAATGCGCATCCACAAAGATAATACTCTCATAGTAAGATTTTAATCATTTATATGATTATAGTTGTTCTCAGTCGTGTGAAACTACACTGCGTCATACTTGGTGGTTCGAATATTTAGTCCTCTTGTGAAGTTAATCAAATAATTCTGAACACCTCTCAGATGCAAACACAGTGCTGTTCTTGACTTGATTCAACACTTGTAACCAAACACATCAATTATCACATCACATCATCAGCGAGTGTGTGTGTGTGTGTGTGTGTATGTGTATGCATGCGCGCGTGTGTGAGAGACGCTCATGCCGTTTCAGTTCTGCAACGACAGAACAGAAACATTGAACCAACAGCATGGCAAATGTCCACCTAACATATGGTAGAATCAATTACGTTGAAAAGAAATGGAAAATATGCAAGTTTGGCAAATTTTGAATCGGTAGCGTATTGGATAAATCTTGCAGTGTTTTTGTTATATTGCTTCCATCTTGAATGAATAGTGCCCTTTTATTACGCACCTCGGTTATATTTGTTTTGGTGTGCACATTCCCTGACAAAAATGAAACTGGTCCCCCCGGCTGGATTTATGATCCTCACAACCACCCAGATCAGTCGGATGTCACACTTATACTGCTGCCCGTATTACATTCCAAGGCACAAGCACACACAAATGACAAGCCAAAAAAAAAGAAGAAAAAAAATGCTAACTTGTATTTACAGAGCTGTTTTTTTTTTTTAAATGACCAGCCATTAAAAAAAAAGAAGAAGAAGAAAAAAAAATGCTAACTTGTATTTACGGAGCTGTTTTTTTTTTTTTTTAAATTTACCAATACTGTATTAGAATTCATTACACTTGAAATAATCATATCATAGGTGATCTCTTCCTCAGGTGCCCCCAGGAACCCCAGACTCCCCTGTGCCCCTCTTTATTCCAAACACACCTTTCTATTCGCTATCAAGTGCTGGCAGAAATGATGTCATACAATACAAGCGTCAGGTCAACCCTCATTTGAGTGCCACTTTCAATCGGATTTTCCACATTAGCCAGTTAATCTGGGTTTGCATTTCATTTTTGCAATTGACTGCAACTCTCTCACCATAAACCAGAGGTTTATTGATTTGCTGTGAATCAATTAGTGAGATATTTAATTAGCAAAGCATTATGGGTCAGTGCTGAACTGGTCCAAGCCCGCCCCTTTAAATCATGACGCATAAATTGGGATGTGTTGTAGGTGTGAGTTTCCTCACTCTATTCGCTTCACAAAGAAACGTTGTGATACCTCTTGAATCCCCCCCCCCCCAAAAGATCCTATTTACTTAATGTTTTATTTGCAAGGACCTAGAACTTGCGCTGTCACTCATGTCCAAATTACCCTTGGCTGCATCTGAAAGAGGGAGAAATATGGCCATTACGTCTACACCACTGAGGGGATGATTTAAAATGTGTTGTTTTTTTTCCCCCCTCCATGCAGACGCTTTCCTCTCACTCACTCGTTTATTCATGGGTGTGTTTGGGTTAAAATGCATAACGAGTTCATTAAGGGGGATTGGCGCAATCAGGAAGGGTATTGCCTTAATTACTGGCTGAGGGCCAAAGCGATCCATCCTCTGCGAGATCGTCAAGCCACCTTGTCCACCGAGCTCACTAATTTAATTAAGTGTACAAAATGCTGCACCTTAAAGTCACCCTTGGGGGCAATTATGGCACTGGAGATTGAAATATCTCCACCGGGGGTAGTTTACTTACTGGCAGGAGATTGCCTGTGTCAGTTAGCTGATTGCATTGATTATATTGATTTGTAACAGCTTTTCGGGTAATTTCATCTGCAAAGGTGAGAGCAACACGCTGGCCCAGAGATGGTTTTATTTACTTATTCTTCCTTTCTTTCTGTAAACGTCAGACTCTTTTGCCAAGTGATTAGACGGAATGGACCTCAACAATAAGTCTTTTCGGGTGGTAGTTGGTGCGGATGGATCGATACTTGTTATTTGCCGTATAGGGTCAGAACAGGTCGGATGTTGTGAATCGTTTATAGGTATGACAATTTGAACTGTGCATTTGTGTGGAAATAGCAAGAACCTCATCTTCAGACAGAGCTAAATTGGTTTTAGTTGTTGAAGTTTCTTCAGGGCTGATACCAATTATTAGTCATCAAGAAGGCTAATAACAGATATCTGTAGCTGATATTCAATTTCATTTAAAGGGAAAAGATTGACTTTCAAATAAAAAAAAATGCAAACTCCAACTCTTTGTTGAAATGTCTTTACAGTGCATCTTAGACAATAGACATGTAAAAAGTTCAGGGAGCTCCCAGGGTCATCAGCGTTTCTTTAACTATGGTAAAGTTCAATGAAAACTTCAAACAAGTAAAGTTATTTTTTCCAAAATTTCAAACTTACTGGAATGTTAAACTTTCAGTTATGCCGAAATTTGTCAGATTGCCACATATCAGCACATACAATCACCCTGGTCAATGATTGGGCCAGCCAATAATTGGTCTCGCTCTAATTCATAGTCTTCGCCATGAAGCTGAGAAGCTCGAGCTCACTTGCAACCCGGAGCTCTCCAACAAGTCATATCTGCTTCCTTTCATGCCACCTTTCTTTAACCTTTGTGGGAAATGTCATCAGGTCAAGGTGAGATGACTTGAGTGAGTGCTTCCTTTTGAACCTAAGAAGCGCAGTTTAAAATTAGTTCAACGGAAGGAAGACTCTAGTGTGAACGTGCACTAACGAACGTTGATGACCTGTTGCTGGAAATATTACTGCCGTGAAAGATTATGGGGGAACAAAGATGTCCTGCCCTTTTGTAAAAGTTGTTTAGAATGCTCCAGTGAGGCCCCTTCATCAGTCAAACAACCTTTCCTCCAAGTTCTTCTCGGTCATCTTACTCGGACAGGAAAGAAAAGGAAAGGTTTGAAGCAAACATCAGTATTTGAAGAGGCCCCCCGTTTCCACTATTCATCCCTGCCATGTTTCTCCAACTACATTGCAGGCCACCTAAAATTCTGTGGATTAGACATTATTTGGAAAGACAAAGCACGCATGAAGTCAAACTTACTGAATGTATACCACTTAGCAATGATGTTTGAGTTCCCACCACATTTCCACTCCTCATCAAGCTGTTTACCTCACGCAGCAGGTTCTTTTCGAGTGACACTTGGCCGTGAGAAGACTTCGTTTAGCATTTATTTCAGGCGTTTCCCTTGTTTTCTCAATCACTTTGCCTTGGTCAAATGACACGGAAAGTTTTCTGAGAACATATCGGCTTTTGTCACCCGTCAAGGTCACGCGGCAAAGTCTTCCCGACTGTGAAGGTGCTTCGATAAACAACAATAGTGTCTGTTGTCGCAAATTAATTAACAGAAGCGTGACCCAGCAGATTGTTTTTTAATGCAGGCCTCTAACCTTTTGCTAAGCGTGGCAAAGGCAAAAGGAGGCTAATAGTGTGATGAGCAGTTCATCAGTACTGATTAAGAGCATCGGATGACAAGCTAATCCTGTAGTGGCGCAGTCATTAATGGTGACCAACGAAGAGTAAATTAGCTGATTAAACATGTCCCCCCCGGCCGACAAGTGGCAAGCAGACGCCGGAGGGAGGTTCTTCATGAGTGATGGATGAGGAAGCGCGTTTATGGAGCGCGCCAGTAGACTTGTCACTGAATGAGTGAAGTGTCTTCATCAATTTGGATCTATTACCATGTCAATAAGAGAGAATGGCGGGGGGAGGAGGAGAGAGGAATACGACAAGCGTTCTCATTGTCATGCGCGCGATTGGTGGCGCGCCAGGCGCCACCCCCGTCCTCCCCCACAACCGGCAGGCCGGTTTACCGTAAGGCCGTTTAATTTTCCTGAAATAGGGCTGTGGCAGCTGTGCCATGCTGATGACAAGAGTGACGGGCCTGTCACATCTCATCTAGCTCGGCTCGTATTCGGCTCAAGCCCCTCCCCCTACCTTCACCTCCACACGTCTTCAGGTGTCAAACATTTTCTTCAAATAAACGGCACTCCCGGTCTGTTAAAATGATGTGCGGGGAAGTGGAGGGGGGCTGGGTAGTTTGGGACTGATGGCGGAGGAGGACAAAAGTAATAACTGGGAGCTGTTTTTTGTTTCACCTGCACTGATTATTATGGGTCTCTTTATCATGTGAGCCAGATCAATGATGCCAATTAGATGCGGTGACACTGAGGTTGTGGAATGAGTATAATGAAACACACAAAGGTTGAATCGAGGCAACTGGATTCTTTCTTTGGTGAAGATATTTCAGATTGAATCCAAAAGGCTTCTTCAGTTCTAAATTCTCCATGTGGAGTCTCATAGTAGGGTTGTTTTTGTTGCTGCCAGGTATGCTTGGTGACTGAACGTCCTGCCTACCAAAACCAACCGGTTATTGTCCAGAGCTATTTTTTTCTCAGAGGAGTGCAAAGCGGGACCTGTGTGATGTCATCACATGAAAATGGCCTCATGAAAAAAATGAGTCGGTTGCCGCATCCCTACATTTTTCGTCACTTTAATTGGGTAACTGATGCATGTGTGATGTCACCCACTGGTCAAAATGAGGAGTATTTGGTGGCAACAAGTGACCGTTTGACCGGGGCGCAAAATGTCAATGCTCATTTGTTTATATGTGCCTTAAGATTGACTGGCGACCAGTCCAGGGTGTCACCTATACCTCTTGCTCAAATTTGGCTCCAGCTCGTCCATGACCCTCGTGACGGCATGTGCGAAAGAAAACGAAAGGGCAGATGATTTAATATTGATGTCATCCCTGTGGTCTTCATTGAAAAAAAAAAAAAGATACAGTTTTTCAGGTACTTGTGCTTACATGCAAGGTGGGGTATAATGTGTGAATGGAGCCACTCGAGTTTGACCTTTCATTGATGGCACAATGGGCTTTGATGATGTCAGGTAGACAGATTGTCCCACTCTTAACCTTCTTTTGAACCCGGAGTGCCACACAAAAATCAACCACACACTTTCACACCAAAGCAAACAAATACCATATCCACATTAATGCCACTTAATTCACTCAGAGTCATTACTTCTCAGGTGAGGCGATGACACATTTATTTTGAGTCAGCATGAAGACGGCAGGTCAACAAGTGCAAATAGGTTGGATTGCAGAATGTCAACAGCTCAAAGGTTCATGTTTGAAAGGTGAAAACTATCATCACGCTGTATGTTGTTTACTTAAACAGTCCTGGAAAAGCAAATACTTATGGCACTATTAACTCAAAGTGACTCCAATCCAGGAAGACGATTACATGAATAACATCATCTTCCTGATACAGAACTGTTTTTTTTTTGGGGGGGGGTTGTGCTAATACGGTGTGTGTGTGTGTGTGTGTGTGTGAGAGAGAGAGAGAGAGAGAAATAGACATACATATATATATATGTATGTATGTATGTGTGTGTGTGTATGTATGTATGTATGTGTGTGTGTGTGTCCATTTGTGACACCTCTAAGTATAAAACAACAAAAGGGCTTTTGACCAGTATACAATGAAGAAACACGCTTTGAGCAAAGCTGACTCTCCGCAAGGTTTGAGTTCGACGTCAGTGACTTTTTTTTTTTTTTTTTTTTTTTTTGGAACATGGCGACCACCGTTCACTTGAACTGCGTCATCTTTTCTAACCATCGTGAGATACACCTTTGACTAACTACTGCAACATTTACTGTTGGTACTCCGAATCTGAGGTGCCCGGGTGTTTTGTTATTCTCATTTTATCTTAATGAGTCAGCAATAATAAAAACAATAGAAAAATACATAACTTTAGCTCTTTTTGTGAAAAGCGGCATCCCACCTCCAACCAATCCATCTGGCAAACGATGGTTTACAAGGTCTGTGTGCCTCCGTTGCTGGAGTAGTGGGCTGCTGTTTGGGCAAGCAAGGGTGGCTTTGTGGAGGGGGAGATTTAATTAGAGCAAGTGCCTGTATCCCCCTCTGGTCACCTGCAGAGTATTACTACTTGCTGCCAGAGGTTAACTGGCCTGATGAATGGGATATGTGACACTTTTGCATATACACACACACGCACACGCACACACACACACACACACACACACACACACACACACACACACACACACACACACACACATGCTTACTTGGGCTTGTGTTGTAGAGAGCAGCTAAGGACTGACATGGATGTGGAAGAAACTGATTTTATTATTTATTTATGATAGAGTTTTATTGTTGTGGCCGCGCTATCTAATGCTTATCTAATTCATGGGTTTACTTGCACCGTCTGCAGACAACACAGCTGCGGTTACTACAATTATTGTTTTTTGGACACTTATCAATGCCTTCGTAGCTTTTGACTTGTGAATATCTCTCAAAATGCTCTTAACCCTTGTCCCTCTATAATCTAGTGTAAACAATGACACCTACGTTTGCTTTGACACTTCCTTTTGTTTGAATTGTTTTATGGTCAGATTCTGTAATGCTACGGAAGTGTTTCTCACCTTATGATCCTGATGGTTTTCATATCAAATAATATAACAATGAGCCCTCGATTATCTTGTGGGGTACGATTCATTCCATTCCCTCCCACAAAGGTGAAAATTTGTGATATAGAAAACAATTATTTGTTTAAAGTTCGATCCCGGCTCCGGCCTTCCTGTGTGGAGTTTCCATGTTCTCCCCGTGCCTGCGTGGGTTTTCTGCGGGTACTCCGGTTTCCTCCCACATTTCAAAAACATGCATGGCAGGTTAATGGAACACTCTAAATTGTCCCAAGGTGTGAGTGTGAGCGCGGATGGTTGTTCGTCTGTGTGTGCCCTGCGATTGGCTGGCAACCAGTTCAGGGTGTCCCCAGCCGACTGCCTGAAGACAGCTGGTTGGGCTCCAGCACCCCCCACGGCCCTTGTGAGGATAAAGCGGTTCGGAAGATGGTAGGATAATTTGTTGAATAGTTTTACATCTCCCACACACTTTAAACGTATTGAAAAACACTTTTTTTATCAACTCTTCCTTTCACGCCTGTTATCCCCTGTCTACTCGGTTAATGCCAACATAAAATGCAAAACACCATAGATGGGCTCAGGGAAATTGACGGAAATTTAGCAGAGATGTTACAATAATTGTAAGCTGTCATGCAAGTGCTACTTTTAAACAAATAGAGCTTACAATATTACTCACAGGCGTATGTCATCTGTCTTCTGTTGATAAAGAAATCAATTTGAACGGAGATCAGTTGGAGACGTTCTCTGTCTCTATTCTCTGGCACAGCGTGATATGACACCGAATGGGCCAACTCTCTGTATGCTGTGTAAATCCATTTAAAAAAAAAAAAAGAATAAAAAATCCGTGATAAAGCAGGGTCTCAAAGGAATAAAACCATGATACAGCAGGTGTTCACTTTAATAAATTGTCTTTGCAAGTTGAAGTAAGCACATAAAGAATATCCATTACACAGCCAATTTGGTCAAAATGCGTTGGTGTTTAGTGACATTCATAAGGTCGCCGCATGCAAGTTTATCTCAATGAAGAAAATGTCGCTGTGTATTTTTACATAAATCTTGCGACTTAATCAAAGCGAAGGCCATGTCCATTAATAACCCGGTGTAGTTGGCCTGATGACAAAACACACTGCATCTAATGGAACAATTTATATCCATAATGCTGCTTTGTCAGGCCTGTGACACAGGCACCGGCGCAGGGAGGGTGAAACACAAAGGGAGGACGGCGAAGGACATTAACTGTAAATTGAATGAGGTTTTCCAATATTGGCATTAGCATTCACTTCATTTTGATCATTTTAATTGTAGAAGCAAACATAATGTGTACACACAGAATATAAAGTATCATTAGTCACATTGCCAAAGTAACGCTGGCCTTAAATCCAACCAGTGGCATGCATATAGAAGCATACCAATGAGTAAATGAGCCAAACAATAAATCCGCACTCATGAATATGCATGTTAAAGATTTTTTTGTTATCATAATTTAGTTCTATATAGTCTTGTTATTGTCTCGATCTTATTGGGATACGGACACAATTCTCATCTCTTTGGCCTTAAACACCAGTATGATGAATTTAAAAGAAAATGAATAAGAGATGCTTTAACTGACTGTTTCATGAAACAAAAGTGAAGCTTCATTTTCCCATCATTAATTCTGGGATATATAAAATGGCAGAAATTATACACGCACGCATAAAGACACACACACACACACACACACACACACACACTTACGGGTCCGTATATTTATGGCTTTTAAGAATCCAGACATTCAATGCCAGGTACGTTTTTTCTAAATGAAGGTCTTAAAATGGCTGGTATTGAATTTTAAGGATATCTTTTTCAGCATGGGAGACATTTACCCGTGTAAAACCAAGGCAACAAAAATGACAATACAAAAATGACCTTTGTACATCACAGGCTGACAAGAACTCATGTGGTTGATGTTTATCAGGAGAAGGGGCAGGATCTTCCAACCAATTAGCACACTGACACAGTGTGTTGCCGACTCTGAACTCGCGTCCCCTTGCAGCCATAAATAGAGCAAATATAATAAACAAAGAGTGAAAAAAAATACACAGGGGAATAAGGAAGAGGGTATAGTGCAACCATAACGGGTTTAATACGTGTTTTTTTTTTCAACCTCAAAGCCAATGTTACTTTTGAGTAAAGCTAAAACGTTACCAATAACTGAAACAATTTCCACTTTGATATGTGCGAAGTATGTAGGATGCATCAAAGTCACCAAGGCCGAAATGCTTGTCACAGATTTGTGCGACATTGTTTATCCCGTCACAAAAATTTGCTTAAGATGTGTCTTTTGTCACTCTTCCGGTATGATTTCAAGGGCACCCGAGCCATGTCGCAGAGGCCCCAACTCACTTTGTCACGCCCCTAGCGACATTTTGATCAAATGAGAGGCGTTAAAATACACCACAGTGCCGTGATTTACATCTGCCACAATGTCCTAAATTTACAAATGTAGATGGGGCTCCATCAATCCATTGACAATGTTAAGTGACAAATCCATTCCTACACAGTTTGGGGATATTGACTCCTTCCAAATAGAAATTACGTGATGGCAGGTGGCACTTCACTGAACATAAAAACAGATTAATTTGCCTAAAAGATTTCCCTTTGACGTAATTGAATTTGTTTCCTCGTCTGCATGGCTCTTTACGCACTTGGCCTCAACATTTTCATCTCAAAGCATAACTCTTGATATTTCATGTTTTACAATTAGATGCTATACTAGTTTCTAATTCAAAGTTACACTCAGGAGAGTTTACATACTTGGTTACACATGGTTAGTGAAAAACGTAATTGATAAATAAGACACACCCGACTCAACATGTCAATTAGATTTGACACGCCCGCTTGGCCATCACTGGCTGCAGATGATCACATTACATTGCTTGTCCAATCAGTGCTGCGGGAAAATGTAGTTCGCTCAGTAGTCAACGTGTGACTGTCGTGTGACGTCATGCACCGTTCATTTTGTGCACAATTAAAAAAACGTATACTTATGTCTTGACATTTTATTGACTTCTTTCTGTTTTTAATAAATGTGTTTTTATGTCTTGAATTTGTAAACAAAAATATTTTTTAAAAAAATTATGTTTTATTTTTCACTAATGAAGGGTTTGAACCACTGATCTAGGCCAAGGGTGCCCCACCAGTTGATCGCAATCAACCAGTAGTCCACGGACTGGTTCCAAATCGATTGTGTGGACGGAGGGGAAATAAATAAATAAATAAATAGATAGATAAATTTTATCTGTGTTCGTATATATTTTAGTGTTCGTGTACATTGCACCCTAAGTATCCTATCAGTTTGTGTGTGTGTGTGCGTGCGTGCGTGCGCGTGCGCATTTGTGTGCACGTGCAATAACGGGTCGATCTCGGGAGTTTGTTTGTTTGAAAAGTAGATCTGTGGTCCAACAAGGTTGATTAATTGGATAATAAAAAGGATAATTATCAATAATTATCAACAATAATTAATAACTCGAAACCGCAACAAAAACATCACATCCAATTCAATCCACTTTATAGCACATTTTAAAGGTGAAGTCAACCCAATAGTTGTGCTTACAATAATAAGTTCTTTACAGCCCTACTTGTTTAAACATGGCATTGTGATTCATATTGTGTTTGTGGAAAATGAGGTGAGCATCAGAATCAACCCATTTTTGTCCGTCTCCCGTCTCCCGTCTGTCCGGGATAAAACAAAAAGTTTAAGCAAGTGCAATACCCATTTTTGTCCGTCTCAGGTGGCAGCCATTTTGCCAGTTGCTCTGGGCTCAGCTAACGACCAATAACGGCTCCCCTGTTTTTTTGAAGCTGAGCCATGATTGATTGTGACAACTTCAAAGCATAATTACTGCTATATAAAATGTCCGGGATAAAACAAAAAGTTTAAGCAAGTGCAAGGAAGACGTCCTCAAAATCATACTAGGTCTACCCATGGTCGAAGCAATTAGCTTGATGTAATTTCTGCTGAGTCATGAAGGTTAGTTTTTTAATACCTCCTCTAATTGGCTAAAATGGTTGGAGTAAGATAAGATAAGAAAACCCTTATTCATCTCGCAATGGAGAAATTCCCAATTCACAGCAGCAAAGTTATGAATGGAAGAAGTAGAACAACAAAATATAGGAGCTGCTGGAAAGGCAGCCACTCTCGCGGCGCCATCTAACAGGGTTATGTGAATGTTGAGAAACACAGTTTTAGATTACAATTACAACTATATCAAATATGTCTGTGATGAAACAAAACATTTTAACAATTACTGGCACGATATATCAAAATCATACAAAAAAAGCAGATTTAAAACACGTTTACATGTTATATTTTTATATAAATTGATCATCAAGAGGAAAGGACAAAATAGAAAGCCATTTACAAGCTATTTGCTATTTTAAATCATATGAGCAATCATTTTTCAGGGTTCCTAAAGCTTAAGGCAAGTCAAATGCAAGTCTAGGTGTACAATGTTCCCAATGTCCCATGTTATCCGAAGTTTCTCGAGTCCAGAAATGGCATGTTTCTGCTCTTGAGAGTACTGACTAAACACATATTATTGTTTTGTTGGTTCATGATTGAATGATGATGCCACAAAAGTCAGCCTATAAATATATATATTTTTAAGAATGATAAATTATTTAGAGATTCTTGTTAAAATCCTATTTAAGATCAATGTTTAAAAAACTTTTGAAAACTCGTGTAAAAGACAAGGGTCAATCAAACTCAAAGTCCCGGGGGCCCGATTCATCACACCACATCAGTTTGTGTGGCCCAGAAAAGCAGACTGTGTGTACCGACTTTGTTTCTTGCTAAACTACCAACATTTTTAATTGTCTTTTATTTTAAAAACATTGAGCTTATGCAGGCATTTGTTTTTGTTTCCAATCCTTCTTTGAATGATTTGTTTTTCTTGGCCTCTGATTACAAAACTAATTATTCATCAGTTTGTTGTGTATGAGGTAATCACCTCTGAGCATGACTACATTTTAAATTTCAAATAAGGTCTTGTTTTTAGATTCGTAGATTCAATGCTTTTTAAGACTTTTTAAGGATTCTTGGGTATCCTGCTTTTTCTCCGGTTAGATTTTTCTTCGGACAACAATAATTGACACAATATGTGCAATATGTACATTTATGTATTTTCTGTAGTGATTACTTAAAATGTCATTGTGTGCGCAGAAGATTCTGAAAAGGACCACATACAGTTGAAAAAAAGGTTTCTCTGCAAGAACAATCAAGAAGCGCAACTTTCCACCTGGTGTAGATGTTCAAAGCGCTTGATGGTGCTGAATATTCTTGTAAGTGGCCAGATAATGCTCTGTAAAGACAAAGGGAGAGATAGCAGGGTGAAAGTAATGATGCTTGGTTGTAACCGATAAGCTATCTCCCACATCAATGCACAATGGGGCCCTTGTGAGCGTCGTAGTAAAGCAGGGCAGTTAGATGGAAGGGCCCATTAAATCGTCATAAACACATACTGTAACTGGATTATGTTGAAAGGAAGCTTTTGTTTTCAAGGTGGAAAAAATAAACAGGTGAGCTGTGGTTTAAAAAAAAAAAAAAAAAATCCACATAGTTGGAATTCCCCGGTTGAGATAAGCTAAAAATGTTTCTGTTTCGGTCATGTTTTTCTGTTTCGACTTATGCCAGTTGTTTAAACTTTTCTTAACCCTTTTGTCACCTATTATTCCATTAACTAACACTTAAGCACACAAGCTAACATCCAAATAAAGAGAACAAACATTGTATTCATTTCAACAAGCTACCTGGGCGAATTTGTTTGGAATCTTGGTGAGATTTGGTGTGGAAGAAAGAATTTGAGAGCCCTGACCTCAACCACATAATACATCTTTGGCATGAATTTGAATTTTTAAAAAATTCTTGCGAACTTGAGATGCAAACTCAACTCTCGTTTGCAAATAGTGAACAATTCTTCAAAAAAGAAGCTTCAAACTGCTAATTGCTATCCCCAGATGAATTTACTGGCAAAATAAATGCTAAACAGCAAAGTACATTTGGTGTATTTAAAAGAGAGCCTTTGCGTCTACCAGCCATTTTTAACACCTCTTGTCCTGAACAGGGCCGCGAGGAGAGACAAACAACCATTCACACCCACTCCGTCACTGAGCGGGAACTGATCCCACACTTCTAGGACACAGGTCAGGCGAGTGTACCACGACACCATCAGCGTCTTTACTAGCTTATTGCAGACACTAAATAGCATATACGATGCTGTGTAATCAGCCTTTTAGCAATGGATTGAACAAATGGTGCAGCAACACGTGTAGATATCTATCCATCCATCCATTTCCTAATCCACTTCTCGCCACAAGGGTCGCGGGTGTGCTGCAGCCTATCCAAGCTGTCTCCGGGCAGCAGGCGGGGGACACCTTGAATTGGTCGCCAGCCAACTGCAGGGCACACATAGACAAACAACCATTCGAGCTCACACTCACACCTAGGGACAATTTAGAGTGTTCCATTAATCTGCAACGTATGTTTTTGGAATGTGGGAGGAAACCGGAGTACTCAGAGAAAACCCACACAGACACGGGGAGAACATGCAAGCTCCACACAGGAATGCCGGAGCCAGAATCGAACCCTGTACTCCTGCACTCTGAGGTGAATGTGCTAACCAGTCAGCCACCGTGATATGGATTGGCAATTTATCAGTACCCGTCATATTTTTTTTATCCTCTGCATTGAACGATTAATATTAGTATCGTACTGATGAGCTGAGAGGAGTTGAGACTTCTGTCCCCAAAAACACAAAGTGGAAAAATGACCAAGCGGCGGCTCGTAACTTGAATAACTTGTAAGTTGACGGACATGGAAGTCAACATACCCCTGTACTTAATTTAATTTTGTGTAAATTACTTGCATGACTCCTTTGCCAGAAGGGGGAGAAATCTCATGTGAGAATTTCCCACCCTTTTGCTACTCAACAGCTCTTGAAACTGCTGAGTTCTTCCTGATTTGAGGGATGTGACTGTGAAGCAGGGCTGGATTTCATATGGCAAAGCTCAATATTGGTTAATAAATAATGGTGAAAGGGTACAATGCGTAGGAAAAGAACTATATTACTGTTATCTCCTTAATGAGACAACATTAATTTTGAACTCAAGGTCTGGCAGAAAGCAAGCTGATTTATGGCCTCCCTTTAACTTCCCTGAAATTAGTCTAATTACCTAGAGGACGGCGAGCTGCTTGTCGCTGCACAGGAAGCCCATTGTGCTACAGCTTCATTTATCACACCCCAGGCCTAGATGATTGTGTGATGTGCTGCAGGCCTTCTCGGGGAAAGCTGCAGACTGAATCATTCAGTGGTGTGTTGAATGTTCCATTGCTACAACTGGCTTGACTGAATGAAAGTTCCTGAGCGGATAATATACAGTGGACCCCCGTTTGTCGGCTCACGCTGTTCACAAGTCGATTTATTGTCTGCTGAGGCATGGCATCCCATCCTTCTTGAAGGGCAGCCCTCAGGTTGTTGTGGTTCTGGGGAGTTTTGAGCCTCTACACGGTGACTCAGCTGCAGGGCAGAATCACTATCACTGAATTAATAATGTTATTCAAGTAGGATGGGCTTGTCACTGCACCATTCACAAAGTGTCGGGCAGTTCTGCAACGAGTGGACACACACTGTAACACCGCCACCACCAAAAGCTCATCTGGTGACGACAGTGGCTAATGCGTAGCGCTCTCGACGTCTCAAACATCGTTGCCGGCTATCATTTCTGCTCAACGTGAATCGACTTTCATCAGAGGACAACACTGGGGCCTACTGCTCCCTCGTCCAGCGTAAATGCTCCCTGGCCCATGCAAGGTGATGAAGCCTGTGCCTGGTGGTGTGGTGGTGGTGCCTCCCACCTCCCTTCAACGTGCTTGGTGTTGAGTGCCATTCATCCGGTTTCTCAGGGCATTGTTCACAATGTAGCGGTCATCAGCATGGGATTTGGCCAAAGGACGTCCATTTCTTCATCTTTCTGTGCCTCTTCCAGTCTCACGATATCTCTTTTGCAACCTACTGATGACACTGTCACACTCTCAGTTCATTGGCCACTTCAGTCTGAGAACATCCTGTTTGAAGCACCACAATGATCTGTTAATCCATTGTTTGGTGTTGTCTCGGTCTTATGATGTCAAAACGTGAAAAGAAAGATGAGGACGATTTTTCAAACACCAAGTCGAACAGAACCAGGACATTTACTGGTCGATTCAATGGTTAAACGCGTGTTATGTATTTTACCGTTAAGCTCCTCGCTAGATAACAGCAACTTGTGCAAAAAGTACTGAAACAGTTGGACATGTGCATTCAAAAGCTCACCTGAAAGCCAAATATCCCTAACTTTTTCTGATTCAGTGTGTAATGCTAAACAGAACTTTTTTTTTTTTTTTTTTGCATAGATGATATTTTTAAACAGATCATTTCACTCATGTATTACTGTCAGGTTATATTGACCGTTATATCATGTATGACAAATTTCGAAATGTTTTTTGGGGTGGAGAGATTCACAAACTCCCCCTCTTTGTGGCTTTATTCATCCACTGTCATTGCATTTGTTTTCAAGGCCCGCGGCTGGAAGTCAGGCAGTTGGAGAGCAAAGCAGGATCAGTAATCGGGCAGGTCACATTATCTCCTTGCCGCGGTAATGATTGAAAAATCAGCCTGTAATTGCTGATAGGCCCTGTAATGTTTCAGTTAACTTCTGTTGGCGGCAAGGTTTACTGACACATAACGCTTCGATAAACCGCCGCTTTGTAGAGCCGGCGTGTCTCTTTGAACCGATCGTGTTCTCACGGTGAGAAAGGTGTGCGGGCGTAGACGGAGTGGTGCGCAGAGTTCAAGAGGGCATGCGTGAAAGTGGAACAAAAGCATGTAATGAGGGATTTAGGCTGTGAAAATGAAGCTCCCGGTGAAAGGGTGCAAAGCCATGTTTGATGATGATGATGATAATGATGATGATGAATGTTTGTTACGGCATTCTAGTTGACTGACCTCTGAGAGGGGTCACAACTAAATCACTTTACTGTCATTTTATCATTTTGAATTAGTTTTTAGCTTTTTGACACTCAAGTCAAGGCAGAGGTGACAGACATACAAGTTCACGTAACTCGCTGAGTGAAGAAAGCTATTTTGGATTGAGGAGATGGTAAAGTTAAAAATAACATACTGTGACTATTTCTTTTTTTGTTGAAAATAACATGTTTTTCTGACTTTTTAACCAGTAAAAAAAAAAAAACTACAC
This sequence comes from Hippocampus comes, assembly GCF_001891065.2. Classification (NCBI taxonomy): domain Eukaryota; kingdom Metazoa; phylum Chordata; class Actinopteri; order Syngnathiformes; family Syngnathidae; genus Hippocampus; species Hippocampus comes. Next base: position 4,929,541 of record NW_017805824.1, read on the forward strand.
AAACGCTGTTACTTTGTGATTAGATGGTCAAGGGCGTCGAGGCAGAACTTTGCACCCAGTGCAAAGGCTTTCCGCTCACAAAACAACCAACAAGTCTCAAAATAGATTCACCTTCAAGCTATGGCAGCACAGAACGACCCCAGAGTGAGTGAGTTTGTGTTTGCTGTAATGTCATATTTCATGGATCTGATCATTGACGTCATTTATCGATCACGCAAATTATGGCATCAACAATTTTGCATACAATTAAAACTATCGACCAATTTCGATACACTCGATCAAATTTTCTCTTTGTTCTTTCTCATAAGACAAATCAGCGCACCAGCTGAACAACGAAGGGGCACTAGTAGTACAACTGTGTCTCATCGGTAAAGTTTTTGTTCCACTATTGTGTGACATTTACACACTGGATTGACAATGTTCCTAAACTAAAGTACAAGTGGGCAGTTTGGTGCTACTTGTAGGGTCAAGAATGTCAGTAGTGCATGACATATGCCCAGGGCCGTGACATTGAGAATTCTGGGAAATAAACGGCCGCGTAACAGGGACGGCCCAAATCGACAAATAGATTTAGGGCACAGTACTTTCCTGCATATGCCTATTAGCACGGCAGTTTTTTATTCAAGTACATTTTTTCCCAATTTTTAAGTCCAGTGTCTATGTTCAAACTATGAACACACACACATATATATGTATGTAGATTTAGATATAGATATAGATTTATGACATTTGCAACGCTGATGAGCCATTGGGTCCAGCCATTGTTGGGAAATGCAATTGACACTGGAAGAAGAGGCGCCTGCCCTCACAGCCTATGATTCAATTTAATTTGGGGGCTGCTGTTGACAGGCCTGGGTGAAGGATGTCACCTTTCTTTGACCATTCAAATTACTTTCCAATCGTAAAAGCAAGCCAGGGGGGTTTGGGGAAGGATGACGTTGCGAGGCGCACTAAATTCTTTGGGGCAAATTACCAATGTTTGAGCAGCAAGGAGGTAATCTGCTGATAGAGAGCAGAGGGCAAGAGACGGAAGGTTACGATGGGCAAAAAGGCGGGTGGGCAGATGAAGGGGGGCTAAGGGGGCGGACATGCTTCTAGCTTCAATTTTCTGGAGGTCGGCTCCACTCATGGCTCATGATAGATAGAAGCAATGTAGAACCTCAGAACCGTTGGCTTCAATACTAATCATTTTCCATGCACACATCATATGTTATGGGTCAATTTTGACCCAAGCCAAGAATATCCTCAGAATAATTGTCAATAGATGATTAAGGAGAACAGATCTTTTCAAAATGTACAACTAAGCAGTCTGACAGTTATTCACATACACACTGCGCAGTGGACATGCATTGCCAGAAAATGTGAGCATGCTCATGAGTGACCCTGCGTCCACATTTATCTCTCACTCCCTCTCTCTCACTCGTACACATTACAAATTCAGTGTTATAAGCAGATAAGCCATTTAAAGTCAATTAAACACAAGGCTTAGTTTTCAAAGAGTTGTAGGCGGCGCGTGTGGGCACTTTTCGATACGCGACGGACCTTCCCAGCCGATGCGCTATGTTTCAGATTGTATTACAACTCAACATGCCAGGCCCCATAAACTGTCACACTCTTGAGTTGGCCGTTATTAAACAGAACAAAATGGCTGCCACATGCTCCAGCTTGCCCTGAGAACCGTAACGATGCACGCGCAACAGAATGTGACAAAACTTTAGAGGACCGTGGCATGCGTCTCATATTTGAGGTAAATTTTAACTCTGGAAAGTCATAATAGACTGCATAATATGACTCTTGTGCCAAGCAGAAGATATGGCCGGTCGTAGCAAACAAGTCTTGCAAGATCCAAAATTCATTTTTAACAGATGCTCCCGCTCCTTTTTTCTGTTTAAAATGGCATTAGTTCACATGAAGCTAATTAACTTATAGCCTCTTGCGTGGAGTTATTATGTTTTTATATGGTCTGTGTGCAATGCTAGGTCATAAACTTTAATGGCTTCTTGGATGACCGTGAGAATGAAAGGAGCCATTAATATAAATGATTTAAAAACTGCACATGGTGTACTTTCTTTGCTGCGTCCTCCAATCAGCAATTTTGGTAGGCTCGGGGTGTTTGCTTCACCATAAATTTGATGTCTTTGTTAGCTACTCCATACTGACTGTGAAAATCTGTTTGACCACTCACTAAACATGTGCAAATACAAAATCACTTTTTAACTACATTTTTTTTTTTAAATCATATTTTCGGGAGGCTACCTCATTTGGCAACTTTGGGGCTAAATATATTCGAAGCGGTCCTCAATTATGATGAAATGCAGCTCTACATCATTGCACAGTACAGTACAGCCATAAGAATAAATATGCTGTATGCAATTTCTGTAGAAATGTGTGAATGCTGAATAGGTGAAGCCAAATTGAAATGTTCTAGAATTTGTTGTTGAAATGTTAACAGTGAGACTTGAAATTGTTTGAATCACTTGAGAAATGTGGGAGGAGGAGTAGATGTGTAAACTAATTAATTCCTCAATTTTAATAATTGTCACTGTGGAAAATTGGGACCTTTGGAGATGTGATTAACAGCTCCCAAGATCTTCTGAATGAGCTGAATAGATTGATGTTGAAATGGTTGGTTTGAACGGGCAGAGAAAATGTTTAAGGAAGAGATGAATATGATCAAGATCAATTTATTTTGGAATCCTATTGTTATAATTTGGGGATTTAGGAAATGTGATAAAAAGTTCCAGATGTGATGAATGAGCTGGAATGGTTTAGGTTGGTCAAGAAATGTGGAAGGAGAAGGTTAATGTGTAAATATCTTAGATTTGGATAGTTCATTATGAAAACTGGGGAGGATGCAGGACGCACATTCATGGAAATAGTTCCCAAGATGTTCAAAATGAGCTGAACACTTGGAATTTGGAATGGGACATAGTTAACTTATTTGTTGAACGTCTCATTTACTTAGATTGTTTTTTTTTTTGTGTGTGTGCTTGGAAAATGTGTACTTTTGGGGAAAGTGCTGAAAGTAATTCCTTACACATCCTGAATTTTGTGACATTTGAAGTTCAGTTTAAATCCATTGAAAAATGTGAAAGGAGAAACACTGGGGATTACAATAAAACACTTTTTTTTTTGTGTGTGCATAATAACATATTGTCAAGTCTGTCAGTGTTATTCAAGACTAAGCATTTTTATCTTTATAAAGGCAGAATGTGCTGCATCACGGGGTTGTGCAGATAATGCCTTTAATGACCTTGTGGCCAGTTAGTGTGCAATCTCATGATATAGACATCTGACAGCCACGTTATATACGGTACCGCAGTGCAACTAACAGGAGCCTAACAATTGACTAATTATCTAATGTAGCCCTGCAAGCTTTGATGCAGCTGAAGGTGTTTGCAGGCAGGACAAGGGTTGGACATTACCTCACTCACAATGCTTTCTTTGGGGGGGCGGGGGAGAGAAACGAGCGGGTAATTAGCTGATTAGAGGCCCGTCAGAGCCAATCCCGGGTCGGCCCCCACCCAGGCCTGCAGGGCTGGATGGACGGATTGACGGACGGATGGAGACAGAGAAGGAGCCGAAGAGAGGGAGGGAGGTAGGAAAGGAACTGTGTTGACTGGGAAATTTAGGTTGAAGACGGACACTATCCCATTCGGCTCACTTATAAACTCAATCTGCAAGACGGCAGAGGGAACAGAGTGATCTGCGGGCAGGAATTACTTCAACGTGACATATGCGTTCGTTAAATTGCCTTGATAGGAGGTGAAAGCGCTCTGCAGGTGTGCACCCGCTAAATTTATCGACTTCTTTCCAACTCCTCATGGAGAAATCGAAAAACTTTCGCATCGACGCCCTGCTCGCGGACGAGCCCAACCGGGCCAGCCGAGACGTGTCCCCGGGCCTGAGCTGCGACAGTCCGACTGGGAGCCCCGTGGCCTGCCGCCGCGGGGACACGCCGTCCCCTCGGGCCGCCGCGCAGCTCCACGCGTCGGGAATGATCCCCAAAGCAAGCGTTCTCAATCTCGCGCACGCGGGACTGGCGTCCATGCCCCAGGCTGCCATCCCGGGCATTTACCCAGCACCCATGTACCCGTTGTCGGCTCTGGGTGGCCAGCACCCTGCCTTCGCTTACGGCGGCTTTACGCAGCTGACTCACGCCTACCCGGAACACCTGAAGGCGGCCGCGGCCATGGCGGGCTCGGTGCCACTGGAGCACTGGATCCGGGCGGGGATTATGATGCCAAGACTGCCAGATTACAGCGGTGAGTCTTTCTAAAGAGCCCCTCGCCCCCTTTTTTTTTTAATAGGACAAAAAAAAGTAGCTTCAATCAATATTCATCTTCTCAAAATAAACAAACAACGTGATGACATTCAATGCACTGCTTCTCAAACTTTGTACACTAAGTACCACCACCCTAAAAATACAAAACTCTCAAGTGTAGGAACACCAGAATGACCAACACTAAACTACAATAACTAGAAGTGTTTATGGAAAGGGGCACACAGCACAATTGCAACACAGTTTTAATATTTTTGCTCAGGCACTCTTAACACATGCTGCTAGGAAAATAAAGGACTACTGAACGATTCAATTAAATTATATTGCGCATAACAGTTAAATAAAAATTATATACCTGTAAATCAGTGTTTGGAAACAAAGCGTTTTAAAAGATAAGATGCAGTTGTACTACAATGTTATAAATAACTGAACTGAATTTAACAAGTGTACTCACCCGGATGAAGAAAAAGTTTCACCTAATGCCTAATTTGAACATTACATTTATACTTTTACTGCTAGATAGAAGATGAGATTTCATCATATATAATTTTTGATTACCATTAAAATATCCATTTATTACTGTATTTTGAAGTTTAAGATTTGGTTAAACTGTGTTTTAGTGTCATCTGAAAAGCTTGCTTCCATTTGACAAATCCCATGATAGAAATTTTAGATTTTCTCAATTAGGTGTTTTCACTTGTGGGCTTTTCTACCATCACTTTACTTCATGCCCTTTAACACTGTCTTCTCATTCACCTTATGAAGTAACAACTGAGAGTTCAGTATTTAGCTCACGGACACCTCAGCATGGTAACAAGTGCTCACGATGGAACCCACAACCGTACGGATTGGGAGACCACGCTTCTCCTTGAACCATGCCACCCCACAATGACCCCTTGTAATTTCCCTGTATTTTTAAGCATCATTAGCAGCGTTATCTCCAAATAGCCTATTCTTCAATCTGCTCCTCAAAAAACACATTCAAGGAAGGTCTATTTTTTGCCATTACCTAATTGAGTTTTTTTTTTCTCCGTTCTCAATGTTAAAAGCTATGGCAATATATGGTTGGGATAAAAATCAGGCCAATGCTAACTCGCTAGCTTTTTATTTTTGGATTTAAGTACATGTGAGTCTCTACTATTTTACTTTTCTGTCAGTGTTTGCAATACATCCGTACGTTCTCCGCTTTACTAGAGGGTCTCATATTTTAATTTTGCCCTGTCTGTCTCTATAAAGCGCAAACTGATGAAAACTGTCTCTGTGTGACAAAGAAATGAATAAACAAACGCCTAACACGTTTTGTAGTTCATAAATAAAATCCCAACGCCGTCACTGAATTTTCATTAAGTTAATGGCAGGCTTGTGATTTTATGGCCCATGTGCCGACTTCTGCATCTGTTGTGTTGACCGTCTGCAATAAACTGGAGTAAAACCTTACAGTAAATGACGGCCGCATGATGCTGCCATATGCGTGTGCTCCCAACCTATGAAAATAATATTGAGCTTCCACTGGTGTAGGCATTTGGCAGAAGATTTCACACTTGTGCAAAACTTCACTGACTCGAGACATCAATTGAGTGGAATTGTGCTTCATCAGTGTAAGAAGTGAAGAGGCAATTGAGTGCAGCACTGTCAAAACTATGGCAAAGAGGCCATTTCTGGCACAAGGTACCTTTTTTTTTTAGCTGCCCACGGCATGTAATGAAAATGACATTTGACACTGCTGGCAATGTTATTGAAAACAAAAACAGTGGGAGGTGAGCATCACTGAGTAAAGTGAGGATTTGTAAAAAGTCGGGGAGCTGTAGTCAAAGTGTGGTGCGCGAGCTCCCTCTAGTGGTACACAAAAGAATCAATAGCCAATTACAGTTCAGTTGTACTTAACTTTAAAGATCATCCATTTGCATTTAATCATCAAACCCTTTTTGTGTATAGGCCTTTTTAGGGACAATTTTTATTTAAATTATATGTGCAATTTGTTTGACAGTTTTTTTCCCCTGTACTTTTTGTTCATAATGTCAGAGTGGTTCACAATATTAAATATAATTTTTAGGAATAAAACTTGTGCCTCTCATTTCTGATGAGCACTTTTTACGACCCCTACAATGCTACCGCATTTTAAAATTGGTAGGAGGAGAGCGAAGTATTTTTTTAGGTGGTACAAGTAAACGCAATTTTAAAGACTGTCAACCTACAATAGATTTCTCTTGATTGAGTTTTGGACGCGGCGAACTCCCAAATGCAGGTTTCGGTCTATTCTAGTGGGATAGAGGATCACAGGCCAACTTCAAATCCTGAAAAATCATAAACTTCTTGCCTTATCATTTTTAACAGAAAGCTATGGTGAAGCAGTTTCTTCCCCAAATAACTGTAATGTATGTAAAAACAATCAACAATAATTTCTTGATGGATTCATTTTAGAATGTTGAAGAAAGACAAAATGGCCCTTGCATCCTTTGATTTTGCCCTCTTATAAGCTTCTAAAAAAAACAAACAAATACCGTGATATAATAAAGAATGAGAAATTATCAATTGTTCTGTATGTGACCTGATTAGAGTGCATACGGCTGTAACTGTGACAGTAATTTTTGTTCCTTCAGCAGGCCCCCAGTCTGGTCTGCTCGGAAAGTGCCGAAGGCCTCGCACGGCCTTCACCAGTCAGCAGCTGCTGGAGCTGGAGAACCAGTTCAAACTCAACAAGTACCTGTCCAGGCCCAAACGTTTTGAAGTGGCCACCTCTCTTATGTTGACAGAAACGCAGGTAACACACCACCCCTCCTGTATGGCTGCTGAAAAGCAGTGGACACCAAAATTTGGTATCATCATTAGAATTATCATTTGTCGCGACACAATTTGTGTGCACTCTGACTGCCACATTTATCACCTGATTCAAATCATTCAAAATATTCACAAAATTTAAACTGGAAGAATCCCCACATGATCCCAATTGCACAATTTTACTAACTGCCACTTTTTAACAAAACAAAAAAAAAAGACCTCAAAGTTTTCTGACTTTAAAATGTTCAGCTCATTCCGGGAATGTTAGGAACTATTTCCATTGTCCAAGTTTCCGATTGTGCCCAGTAAAATTCCCAAATTAAGAGTTTTACATGAACCCTCACTTCGTCCACATCCCTCGACTGATTAAAACCATTTCAAGCCTCACCCTCTATGTTTCAACATTTTAGTTGACTCCGCAGCATTTTCAGTTCAAATTCATCTTTTTATCATTCACATACAATTTCTACCGGTACTGCAATGACCACTTTTAATTTGATGTACTGTTTATAATCCCTGAAGGGGGGCATAGTCATTTACTTTAGACAGAATTGTGTGCATGTCTTCACACACAAACTGTGCAAATTTTGATGTACACTTGTATTATCTGTGGGCTTGGTGGTCAGGTCAAGATCTGGTTCCAAAACCGGAGAATGAAGTGGAAGCGGAGTCGGAAGGCCAAGGAGCAGGCCAGTGCTTCTGGCCCGTCTGAAGCTGGTGGAAAAACATCCAGTAACAAACCCGGCGAGAAAAGGCCTCAGCATGCGAATCCAGAGGACTGTGGTGTGGATCTACTTTTGGAGGATGGTGATGAAGAAGAGGAGGAGGAAGAGGAGGAGGAGGAGGAGGAAGAAGAGGAAGAACCCCAGCACGGTTTTTCAGTGGTTATGGGGAACCGAGTTGGGATGCCGAGATCCATGGACTTCATGCGGCGCAGCGCGGATGTGGGCTTCACCCCTCACAGCCCTTTCACTGAAGACGAACTAGATGGAGTGCAAGCAGGGGGAGGAGGAGGAGACAGGAAGATGGTTGCGGGACTGTGAGAAGACTGGACATTTGATGTCAGGGACACTCATTTGAAGGCAGAGGCCACAATTGTGAACAACCAGAACATTTGTTGTTAATTTTTCATGCTCACATATCATACAATATCCTCTTAATAATTGTCTGGATGAAAGTAGGACCTCCAGATCTTTTCAAACTATCGGTATAGTAATAGCCACTCTAGTATTAATGAATGGATGAGTAATCCTTTAAAAAAACAGTTTCAGAGAAAGGGGAAAATGTATTTTATTTCCACTGTTTTGAGATTTCACCCATGACCCTTCAAAAACAAACTGGTGCTTCACTAGGGCCCTTGGAAAATGTGGTGAGACACAGCCAGTTCTCAAGACTGTTTCAAACTCTCCCCTGAACATCATCCCCACTGTCTCTTATAAATACACATATATGTCTATGTATCTAGATATCTATACATATGTACATATATATGTATATATTTACGTACACGTGCGGTATATAAATCATGCGACTAATTACAATTAAAAATTGTAATCGACTAACAACCTTGTGTGGTGTCCTCCGGAATCACCGTCAACACTGTCCCATATACAGTAGATATACACACACATTTATGTCATTCGGACTGTTTTGAGATCCCCGTGAACCATCAATGGCTAACAGTTGCATGTTTCTGCAGAAACCTGTGAAAATGTGGTGGTGGGTACACAAGCAGTTCTCTGCACCATTTCAAATTTTGTAGCACTTATTCAAAAGAATGACATTTAGAAATATGACCTTTTTGTGTTTGTGGGTGACTTTAGGAAAAATTATCAGGGTGGGAAGAATACATTTAGGGTGTTTTTATTGCTGGCAAATGTCAAAACAAGTCAAATTTGACCTCACGTATGTAAAGGTTAACAACACATGGACTTAATGCTGTTTCCTTCTTGACGAAAATATAAAAGTACGGCCACAAGCAAACACAACCCAAATAACTAGTTTGTGAATCAAGTCATCAAAAATACTTGACATCATTGCCGCGCCTTCAAGTCATCTTGTCTCCTCCTGACACCTTTGTAACTCATGGCCGGGGACCATGTAATGTAGGATCACAAGTTGTCTATAAAAGTACGCAGAAAGATACTTTAAGAGTAACCAATGGTGCTGTGACTTCCAAACCTTTCAGGCTTTGGCATCACACGTTTAGATGCATTTCATTCATTTTCAATGTGATGTTGCACTTTCACCTGTTTACTTCTCAAGGTGTCCCCCTTATTGTGTGGAAATGAATTTAATTTATTTGATTTGTTATAAAAATGAATCATGATGTATTTATTGGACACTTGTTTGTGGTTTTAAAAATTAAAAAAAATAACTTGTTTTATGTGTTGAGAAATGTTTGCAATAAATACACTTAACTGGACCGTCGTCAAGGGGACAGAAATATGACTGGCCGTTTACTTTTAAAAATGAACTCTGTGTATTGCTTCTTATAGTTTCTGTGGACAATGTGTTAATATTCTAAAGATCTCCATTTGAGAAACTACACAGCATGTTCAGATGCTGTACAAAATAGAATCTAGTGGCTATACTTTAGCTCTGTATGCATGTTTATTGTGTCAGCAGGTCAGTTGGATTCTTTGGGATACAGCGTTTGTGAGAAAACTCAGGAAATAAAGTTGATCAGCTGATCAAATTGAACATTTGAATAGATATTTTATGTCTTGAGTGAAGATTCACTTTGTCTACATAGGTCACATGGGCACTGTGCATTAATTTACCTTTGAGGGATTATAATCAGCAAATTACACACACACACACACACACACGCACACATATATATGGAGTACCCAGAGAAAACCCACGCAGGCCCGGGGAGAACATGCAAGATCCACACAGGAAGGCTGGAGTCGGGATCGGATCCACGACCTTTGCACTGTGAAGTCGACACGCTGCATGCGGCCCGCTGGTCCAGTGGTTAGCTTGTCGATTTCACAGTGCAAAGGTTGTGGATCCGATCCTGGCTCCGGCCTTCCTGTGTGGAGTTTGCATGTTCTCCCCGGGCCTGCGTGGGTTTTCTCCAGGTACTCCGGTTTCCTCCCACATTCCAAAAACATGCATGGCAGGATGATTGAACACTCAAAATCGTCCCTATGTGTGAGTGTGATCGCGAATGGTTGTTCATCTCTGTGTGCCCTGTGATTGGCTGGTAACCGGTTCAGGCTGTCCCCGCCTACTGCCCAAAGACAGCTGGGATAGGCTGCTCCAGCACCCGCCACAATAAATTTAGTCAGCAACGGTTTATTTTTCACTTTAAAATGTACATTCATGCATTCCATGCTAGAATATGGCTATAATTTTCTGGATCGATATACTGTAGATAGATCTTTATAGAGATTTATTTATACAGGTACTAACAGAAACAACACGTGTCAAAGCACAGCACATTTATTTGCCATTACTTGTTCTCATTATACCAATTCATATTAATAACAATACAGAGATGATTATTCATTTTGTGTTCGTTTATTCGTATGTTTTTATAAACATAACTCAAAGAGAACCGAGCAAATTGTAGTACCTGTACTGTACTGTATCTGAGAAAACCCCATTTGTTTTATCTTGTTGCACTTCATTGTCGATTTGTATTTAGATACTTTATTTTATTAATTAACTCGATATGAAGCTTTAGTGCAGATCTGCTGCTTGGGGTGACTGACGCCTCAATTCATCATCACATTGCAGCCAATCAATAGGAGCTCGTTTAATTGTGTGATTTATCAGCCGGGCTGCATCATGACACATTTTCCGTGCATCATCACAACTCTTTGAGAATAAGGCTTTATTATTGTTTGCCCGACTTGGTTTAATTTAATCTGAACTCACCTTTCTCGTTGATTCCCATCACCTATTTCGTCTCGTTTCTTACTAAAACTGCAGACGACCTTTTTTTACATTGGAGCCATAATGCACGGTGTGTTTATAAAATCTTTCGCTGTCTTTCAAATCACCGACTCAACAACACCCTCCCCCACCCCCATCGTCCCTTTGTTGGATGAATAAATCAGAAAAACATATTTTACACCGTTGAATCAATCAGCGAAATGTGGAGCTCATTACGTGAATATGAACAGATTGTCTGATCTCCTAAAGTAATCACACGTTTCCCTGGGCCTTGTCACTTAACTAATGGACAGCAGGCGCCGAGTGACGGAGGAGCCCAATAAATTCACATCAGTCCTACTCAAAAGGCACGAAAAACACACCGTTTTTTCCCCGTAAAGTTTATTGAAAAGGGCGACCGTGGGGGATGCATTCACACATGTCACGTCACCTATGCTTCAGGAATATGTATGACGAAGTCTGAGTTGTGAGTTTGAGACTTCGTGACAAAATTCAAGAGGACCTATGACAAAAAGCTTTCTCCATTTTGAAATGAGATTATTAAATAAATAACTAAATTATTTCATTACATCATTACATGTTTCAAATGCTGAAGAGCGTTTCAAATTTAGGGCACGCTGAACTACTTGCACGTTCCAAAATGTTAACAGGATTTCACATATTCCGCACTCCTAAAATATATTCACGTGAAGGAGATATTAAAAAAAAAAAAAAAATCCGCATGTTTTACTTCGAAACTCATTGAGGACCAGGCACGGTTTCAGGGTTTTGTTTCCCTCTCTTAGAGGTAAAAGTGGAAAGTGGGCTGAGAAAATAATGTATTTATATATTTTAGAATATCAATACAATTCTGGAAGGCTTAACTGGTGTGGCTGCTTAACGTAGATTTTTGGCGGGGATATAACACCCCCTAGCCCCGATGTATTGCGCCGTCCGTGTTCAGGACACCTGAGGAACTATCTTCCAACGTTTCCCACATTTTGTAATTTTCATATTTCCACATTTTAAATGACAACATTCACAAATTCCTGCCGACATCTGCACATTTCTTGACCACTTTAAACCATTCCAACGTTAAACTGTTTATCTTATTCAGGACGTCCGCCTATATAAAACTACAGTACTTATCAAATTCCGGATTTTCACAATAAAAGTCCCACTTTAAAACAGATGTATAGATTTACATCATCGTTTCACATTTCTTTACCTATTCTAACCCATTCCAACTTGCAACATTTAATTCAATGACTTCCCCAGCATTGACTTCTGCATTCGTACCTTCAGAAATTGCATTCCAATATTGTAATATTTAGATTTATAATGTTTATGTGAAATTGGAATAGATAGATAATGACTTTAATATCCTCAAATAATATATATAGGGTTGGTATATCCTACCAACCCTACAAAACCAAGTTGCGGATATCAATGTAAAATTGTACACTTGGGCCTCAAACATCAGACGTCTGCCTTTATAGTCCATAGCTGACCCCTGGTGGTGAAAGGAAATGTGTTGAGAGATTCACAGAAAAGGCAACGGAAACTAGAGAAAAGAAAGAAAGATATTTTATATTATCTTTCATGTTAATCTTTGATTTTATTTTTTTATCTATTGCTGTATAAATATATTTTTAATATAAAACACTATAGTCGCTGATATATATACATAGATAGATAGATAGATAGATAGATAGATAGATAGATAGATAGATAGATAGATAGATAGATAGATAGATAGATAGATAGATAGATAGATGTAACGGAGTGAAACATTAAACGTATTAAATTATGACGGAAGTGACAGTTGTGACCCTCGTCTCACACACACGCAAACACACACACACACACACACACACTGAAAGTTCGGTTCCATATCACAATTAAACTCAACAAGAAATGAGCTCACAGGGTAACATCGGTATATAATTTTAAGTGAAATTTATTTCACCTTATTTACGATAACGATGGATAATATTATATAGTACTTCCTGGATTTAAAAATGACCATATGGGTGCGCTCTTGTCAAGCTATAGTTTGGGCCGATGTGGGCGGGACATAGCACTATTGGAAGCACGTGATGAACGAATGAAGACACGTTAAGAAATTTTGAAAAGCGTTTTCTGGGTCTGTTCAGACAGTGAGTCTGTTCACCTCACAAGAACCTTTGCTAGATTCTGTGCTCGTTACGAGTTGGCAACCTGGCTGTTAAAATGGCTCCCTCGGAACTCGGTGAGGTTTCTCCCATCCAAAATGTTGTGTCATTTTTTTTAAACAATGAACTTACTCCCCCAGCGATGTTTGATTTGTGTTGCTAACTTTGCTAACATTAGCAGACGTGTTCGCGTCTTGTGCGAAATGTTTACTTCCGTGAGATTGGAAAATAACCAACATTTGTGTGTGTGTGTGTGTGTGTCATACAGCACTGCTGATGGTGTCAGATAAAAGTGGACTACTGGAGTTTGCCAAAAGGCTCGTGGACGTGGGTTTGGGTCTGGTAGCATCAGGTGGGACAGCCAAAGCCCTGCGGGATGCTGGACTGACCGTCAGGTACACCACGCGGCCGATGAAAAGTTGTTTGAGCATTCTGTCTACATCCTTGATAAGAACCTTAAGGTCCTCAAACTTGTACACTCTTTGACCTGACAAGTAAGACAATTCAGGAAAGTAGTGGAACGACCGTGTCTCAATACTAACAAATATTCCACTGATAACGCCACGTTTGTCCTACTAGTAGGCAATTAGCAAACGACTGTGCTGCTAAGGCCCAACTAGTGGGCATGTGACACGCACTAGTAGCCTCCTTGACACTACCAGTAGCACCAAAATGGCCACTAACAGTTTCGCCTCACTAGTAAGTAGTAGGGCTGTGCGACATGGCTAAGATTTAATACCTCGGTATTTTTTTTGCCAATTACCTCGATAACGATATTACTATGGGTTCAGTAAAACCTAAGCTTTTTTAAAAGAAAAAAAATATCCATCGGCAATGATGTGTAAAGTGTCGCTTATTAGCTTTTAACCCACAGCCATCGATACGAATAAAGTCAGCAATAAATTAAAAATAATTAAATTCACCTTGTCCTGCAACTGTGCTTGAATGCTAAATAACAATTTTATGCTCCAAGAAAAGTGTTGTGCTGTGATTGATTGTGTGCGTGTGTTTAACTGCATCACCGTTTGTGTTCTGTAACCGTTTGTCCATGCGCAACCGTAGTGAGGATAAGCGGTTTCGAATGTGGATGGATCAGTTGTGTGGCTTGGAAAGCAAAACAGTTCACCATGCACTCAAATTTGCACATGTCAATGGCTGTGAATGCCTTGATGCAGTAAATGGCCATGTGATCTGTGGACTTCGAGTGATATTAACTCTTCCTTGATCGTGTCTTGAGGGTCCCCATACAATGTGTTACATTGTAAGACTTTTTATTAACCTGCAAAATGATGGTGACAGTCAACAAAGACTGAAGAAATAGGATATTGCGACAAATAGGATTGCACATCTGCCGGTGCATTCAATTAAATGGCGCGCCAAGGTGCTCATACATTTTAAAGCATGTCCTGCTATTTTATCCACTGGTAATTTTGGTCATGTAATCTTCTAAAACACATTATATCTGTACCGTCCGTATATACTTGACAGCGAACAAGGAAGTGGATTTCGTGTGTGTGTGTGTGTGTGTGTGTGTGTGTGTGTGTGTGTGTGTGCCATTGAGGCAGTAGTGGCTGCGTATGTCCCTCCTCGCCCTCTGCAAGATGATTGTCATTTGATGGTTTTAACGGTTGATCAAGGCCAAATTTGAGAGAAGGAATGTGGTCGGTTGAACCGAGAGTGACATGCGACCCAAGCGTGGCGAGAACACGTCACTGAAATCATCCTCATTTCGATATCTTGAATGTTTATATCTTGATTTCGATCCGATAAAGAGATATCGCCAGCCCAAGTGAGTAGTATACCAAAGTTGTCCTATTAGTGAGGTCAAATAATGTACTAGTGTTGGTCATGTAATCTTCTAAAACACTCTAAAACTGTATCTTTCGTTTCCGTTCGTAAATGAACGAGAGAGAGGAAGGCGGTGGTGTTTGTGTGTGTGTGTGTGTGTGTGTGTGTGTGTGTGTGTGTGTGTGTGCCATTGAGGCAGTAGTGGCTGCGTATGTCCCTCCTCGCCCTCTGCAAGATGATTGTCATTTGATGGTTTTAACGGTTGATCAAGGCCAAATTTGAGAGAAGGAATGTGGTCGGTTGAACCGAGAGTGACATGCGACCCAAGCGTGGCGAGAACACGTCACTGAAATCATCCTCATTTCGATATCTTGAATGTTTATATCTTGATTTCGATCCGATAAAGAGATATCGCCAGCCCAAGTGAGTAGTATACCAAAGTTGTCCTATTAGTGAGGTCAAATAATGTACTAGTGCATGGATCTTAAGATGAATATCAAGGATCTTGAATAAATAACTTAAGACATCGGACTTGTTGGATGACTTTGACAAATAAGTTACTGGTCAGGCAAAACTACTAACAAGTGTGCACTGTGATGTTACTTAAAGGGTGCAGAAAGCTACTAGCGCATTTGCAAAAATAAATTTGAGTATGTATTGATTCCATATATTTGTCTATTGTGAGATTCATGTCTTAGTGCAGTCGTTGTCCTCTCTCTAGTAAGACAATTCAGTGAAGTAGAAGTAACTGTGTCTTACAATTAACTCCGATCCATCTTCAGCACATTTCACCAGGAGGCTTCCGGTGCGCATGCCTACTACTGTGTAGTTGGACTAGCAGTGTTGCTAGTGAAGCACTGTAGTCTACTAGTAAGGTTTAATTGTGAACAAGCTGGCCAAAAGTGGTACTCTTAGTGGAAAAAAACAAAACAATAGTGCAACAGTTGCTCTACTAGTTGGGAAAACTGCACGAGTGTACAGCTACATGCTACTAATACTGCTGGTGGCATCACACAATTATTCTCGTTAATACGTTGTGTTACATTGTGTGTGCGTGCGTGCGTTTGTCAGGGATGTGTCTGATCTTACTGGGCACCCAGAGATGCTGGGAGGCCGGGTGAAGACCCTCCATCCCGCAGTCCACGGTGGCATCCTCGCCAGAAAGATGGCCAGTGACACTGCAGATATGGACAAGATGGGCTACAGCCTGGTCAGGTGAGAGCACAAGCAGCCTCGCCAACACATTACGCAGGACTATTTCGCATGCTCATAATTTGAACTCATTGTCTGTAACATGCACGTTTGTGTAAATGTTAAAAGCGTGAAGCCACGTGCGCTTGCTTTCGGCAGCATGATAATTGGAAATGTGCTGCTTCCATAAGCTGGTCTTGTGACTCTGGTTTGTGTCGGGTCAAGAGGGCTCTGATGTCAGCTGACTTGTTCAACGTGAACAATGAATCTGATTAGTAACACTGATAGGTTATTGATTGGCCCTGTGATTTAGTCTCTTCAGTGCTCCTTGACTTGGATTTATTGAGGATGTGCATTCTTGTGGAGGATGAGCATGTTATCCTCACATTTAAACTCATTAACACACTTCAAAGAATGTGTTCCTTAGGGCTTGTTCTCGCTCTTGCTGTCAAGAAATGGTACGCGATCATGTTATCCTTTTGAGGATAAGCGGATTAGAAAATGGATGGCTGGATGGATGGATGTGTACTGTAATAGCCATAAATATAATCCTGTCAAAATGTACAATAAATCATCCTGTGGGTAAAAGTTGCAAAAATATGAGCAAGTAGTCTGATGGCTTATTGATGTCAAGTATGTGCGCTCCTCAAAGGGTGGTCGTGTGCAACCTGTACCCATTTGTCAAAACTGTCTCCAACCCGGATGTTAAAGTCGAAGACGCTGTGGAGCAGATTGACATTGGTGAGTCGTGTTTACGTAATGGGGCGCTTGTAATGTACACACCCCTGACAAACGTTATCTTGCTTAAGATGAATTGAGAAAAATGCTCACGTTTTCTCTCTTTCAATAAGGTGGTGTAACTTTGCTGAGGGCAGCAGCAAAGAATCACGCACGGGTCACAATTGTGTGTGACCCTGCTGACTATTCACTGGTTGCCACGGAGATGGAGAGCTCTGAAGACAAGGATACCACCGTGGAAACACGCCGGACTCTGGCTCTCAAAGTAAAAAAAAAAAGAAGCTTTACAATTTGAAGACATTTCTGATTAAAAAAGAAAGAGAGAGCAAGGATCGGTTTATGTACTGTATGTGTAAATGCTCCTTTTAATCGTAGCAACAGCGCAAATGACATTTTCCCTTTTCGCTGCACTTAAGTTTTTCAAATGTTATTCTTCCTCAGGCTTTCACTCACACGGCCCAGTACGATGACGCTATATCGGATTACTTCCGCGGACAGTACGGCCGTGGCGTTTCCCAGTTGCCCCTGCGTTACGGCATGAACCCGCACCAAGCCCCCGCCCAGCTCTACACGCTGCACGCTGCCCTCCCCCTCAAAGGTGCCCTCTTGACATTTACTTCTGCTGTGGCTTTCTTTTTCTAACAGGATGACGTACTTGGCCTCAGGGGTGGCCGAAATATACCGCCCATCGAGCGTTTACACCATCAAGTGTCTTGTAATATTTGTTGCATTTATTTAGCTTAAATTTGGGTAACTAAAATGTATTTATTTTTGTATTAAGTCATCTCAATAATCTGTTGATTCTTTGTAAATCATGAAATGAATTTATTACAAACTAGTACTGTAATATCAACAATTCTATACATGCAGTTAACAATGTATCTTCTTAGATCATCATTGAATTAATTGTAAGTACAATAGAAATATTAGTAAAAACCACAATTTACTTATATACTGCGAATCAAAAGTTTGCAGTTTCTCATTCAATAGCGTAAAACAATGTGCCCAGACTTTTATATTGATTACTGCACATTTTTCTTTTTTGTCAATAGTTAGTTTCATTTTATAATCAACTAATAACATGTGAAATTCTGTTTTTACATTTATTTCATTTAATTAGTTAATTTATTGTAACTAAAATGGGGGGATAAACAATTTTAGATACTCTATAGATTTAACCGTGTGTGTGTGCGTGCCTGCGTGCGTGCGTGCGTTCGTGCGTGCGTGTGTGTGAGAGAGAGAAATTGGTTGGTGTACTTATTTTTAACATTAAAATCAGCTGTTTAAAATGTTACAAATATATTGTTTTTTTATTATTATTGTTATTAAATAATACCAAAGGAATTTCAAAGTTTCACCAATTTGTAATATCATTATTAATTATGAGGTACATTTAAAAAACATTTTGTGCCTAGCAAATTAATATAAAACGAAAAATTGTAGTGATGCAGTATGTAAAATTGTTTAACCTTTTAAAATAAACAGATATTCTTTAAATGTGATTTGTTGAAGAATTATGTGCTTAATTATATTTAATTGAATCATAAATGATGAAATGAAACCATGAGAAGGTATTGTTTTACCCTTCAAACAATCTTTTTGCTACTGTGCATAAAACGACTATTTTGGAGTCAGAACGGCTTTTCAAAATTTTTGGGGGTGTATTGGTGAAGATTTTGCCCATTAATTAGCGTTAAGTATTCAAATAGATTTGCGATGGCCTGAAAGCAACCTTCAGTCCGCTATTCCAAATATTTTCTTGACACATATCATTTTACAACTACAGAAAGAAGCTCCAAATGAGCCCTTTTTAGTCCACTGATTTGGTTTTACTTTCTGTCAGTGGTCAACGGTTCTCCTGGCTTCATCAACTTGTGTGATGCCCTGAACGCGTGGCAGCTCGTCCGCGAACTGAGGAGCACCATCGGCGTGGCAGCCGCCGCCTCCTTCAAGCATGTCAGCCCAGCCGGTAAGATGAAAGACTTGAATGTGATTCAATCAGGATAGAACATTGAAAAATTATTTTTTGTTTGTTTTGTTTGTTTTTTGAGTGAAGGAGCTGCCGTAGGAGTTCCTCTGACTGAGGAGGAGGCCAAGGTGTGCATGGTGCACGACATGTTCAAGGATCTCAGCCCGTTGGCCACCGCCTATGCCAGGGCAAGAGGTTTGAACCATCATAAAGTACTACCTCAGATACAATATCTCACAAAAGTTACTCCACTCCTCACATTTTTGAAAATATTTTATTACTTTATTAATATTTTAATAGGTCTTTTTACACCGTGTCCCCCCCCCCCCCAAAAAGACACTGGGCTCCAGTGTAACAGTCTGTGTACAGTGCAGCTTGTCTAACAGTGTAAATGTATTGTCCCCTCAAAGTGAGTAAACATGCTGCCATTATTATCTAAACCAGTGGTCCCCCACCACTGCTCCTTGGATTGTATTTTTAAAAATTATTAATCATAAAATTGATTTATTTATTTTTAAGTGGGCCATATACATGGTGTAGTTTGTATTTATGGAATTGCTTGCAGCTGTTGAACCAAAATAGCCATAGCACCGGTGGTAGTGTTTGTAAATGTAAGATTTTTTTTTTCATCCTTTGTTCTCAAGTGTTTAAAAAGGTGGCAAATGTATTTTTAATTTTAATTGACTTATGGTAATTATTTTACTTAGTTATAGTTTAAATTCATGCAATTAAAAAGAATTTAAATTTTGTCAGATGAGAGCTATTCTTCCAGTGAGTTTTACTAATGATTCAAAGTTTTTGCACTGTTATTGTTTCAGTACTGCTATAAAATTTTGTTCTGGTGGCAACACTAATTGACAGTATCCAAGCATAAAATACGTTTATCTGTGTTTCATCAGCTCACATGAGACGGACGGGGTTCCTATCGTCAGTCATTAGTCTGCTTGTCGTTCAGTAAAGTTTTTGCGGGCTTCCTTCTGATATGGCAGCCACGCGGACCGATTCGGTACCGTGTGCGGCAAATTATCTGAGCGCTGACGGCTGACCCTATGAGCAATAACATCAAATGTAACACGCCTATTTTCACCGAGGCCTGTACTGACTTTTGTTGCCAGCAGTCGAAATGGATGCAAGTAACTGTTAAACAAGCGGTAGACTGAGAATGTTACATCGTGTGTCATCTCTTCAGCGTGGTCCCAAGAAAAAAAAGGCAATGAAATATTTACAAACGTAAAAGGAGTGTACTCACTTTGTTGAAATAATGTAGCTTGTCTGGACGTCAATCAGTTGGTCATGTTTTCGGCATATTTGTCTTTCTTAGGTTCTGACCGGATGTCTTCTTTTGGAGACTTCATTGCTGTCTCTGATGTGTGTGACGTCCCTACTGCCAAAATTATATCAAGAGAGGTAAAAATTGCCCAGTCATCCCCAACTTATTGAAATAACCTCGCTAGGTTGCTCACTCACACGCTGTATGTATGCATCTCTTTCAGGTGTCTGATGGGATAATTGCGCCAGGTTATGACGAGGAAGCACTCAGGATTCTGTCTAAAAAGAAAAATGGAAATTACTGCGTGCTTCAGGTGCCAGATTAGTTCTTTTCCTTCAACTATTTTGCTTTAGAATTGATCTAAAGAGATACTCGCTGATGCAATTTCAGCCATTTTCATGGAGCTCCAGAGTGCGCAAGTTTATTGCTGCCACAGCAGGAAAAAAAAGTTCAACATCACATTTTAACAGGAGTTTCTCTTATATATTGCATTTGTATACATTGCAGTGCTTTCTTTAGTACATACCTGTAACAGTGTGTTTTGTTGTTGTTTTTTTCGGGGAATGCTGGAATGGATTATTGGCATTTCACTGGGGAACATTAATACGAGTACGTTGTGTTGGGTGCTTGTTCACAGAGTGTAATTAAACTCACAAGTCAAGCCACCACTGTGTTATAGTTGTTTTGATTGACAATCAGAGAAGTAGCGTCTATGAAAATGTGATTATTTTAATTGTAGCATGCAGAAAAATATATTTTAGCATTTTGTTTGTCATATAAAGCTCCAGAAGACTTTGACACAAAGTGTGCAGGTGTGCGGAATGATGTGGCTGGTGCTTGCTGTTGACTGTGTCATTTTCCTCTTGCACGTCCTGCCTGAAGATGGACCCCAACTACGAGCCTGATGACACTGAGGTGCGAGTGTTGTTTGGCCTCTACCTCAAACAGAAAAGGAACAGCGCGGTTATCAATCAGGAATTCTTCGGCAACGTCGTGTCCAAGGGCTCGGTGTGTGCAAATGTTTCAGCCACCTTTGACTCCCTCATTCCCCCACATTTAATGTGCATTTCAGTTCTTCACTTTTGGACTATTACTTAAAATGTACCAGTTGAATCTGTACACGTTCTTGTCCCTAAACTCCCAAATGTGGTGACCAGCTGTCTGAGGCAGCTGTGCGAGATCTCACGGTGGCCACCATCGCTGTCAAGTACACTCAGTCCAACTCTGTGTGCTACGCCAAAGACGGACAGGTAACTCGCGGACTGAGAAAAAAAAAGTAAAAAAATGGAGCCCAATCTGACCAAGGCTTTTGTTGAGCAGGTGATCGGGATCGGTGCGGGGCAGCAATCTCGGATCCACTGCACCAGACTGGCGGGCGACAAAGCCGATAACTGGTGGCTCAGGCACCACCCTCGTGTGCTGAGCATGAAGTTCCGCAGTGGCGTCAAGCGAGCGGAGATGGCAAATGCCATCGACCAATATGTCACCGACACCATTGGAGAGGTATGCATTCCGTGCAACTTGGACTTTTTTTCATCTGTGTGATTTTGAAAAAGATCAAATCACATTTGATGGTGACTTGATGCAGAAATGTGAGAAATTCCAAAAGCATCTGATATTTTTCAGGCCAGTAGAAAATGTCCAGTTTTATGCCTTTCTGTGACTCTTCCAGTTTGTTTATCTCTGTTGCAACCTGCTGAAGACACTGACACAAAGTATTTATATCATCAAGAGTCTTATAATAATTTTTGCATCATTTTCAAATGAATTCATTCGACAATCTCTTATCTCATTCAATAATTTCACTGCGTTTGAACAAATGTACCAACACAAGCATTTCTTAATTTGATCAAATAATTAGGTTGTAAATTCATGAATAAACATGACTAGACATTTTTATTATATTCAAATAAATTTGTTGCAATCATTTAGCCATTTCCTTGTAAATATATTTAGTAAGTTACCGCATGTCATCAAATATGCTAACGGATTTACTGTATGATAGTAAAAAAAATATACATTAATAAATTCAACACATGCATTTGACATTTAATTACATTTCATTCATTGTTGACATTAAATTTAATAAACATTTATAAAACGAGTTATTGCAATGATCAAGCATGATTTTATTTTAAAAATAAACTCCTATTCATATATTTTTTTTTACCCCACAGTGTGTCTGTTTTAAAAATCAGACGTGGCCCTTGAGCTCAAAGGGTTTGTGTCACAGAGCGCATGGAAGAGTCACAGAAAGACATCGATGGAAATTTTCATTTCTCATCCGTCTGTTATGCGTCACATCACAATTACAGAAACCAGTAAGACTAAAACACAATATAACCCCACCTATCTGTGCCATGTAACATCAGCTGGAGCAGCTAAAGGCTTGTTTTGCTAGTTGAAGCCGCTCTGGCCCTGCGAGGATGAATTTGAAATCTGATTGGTTCGGGTAACAGTCCCATAGTTTTTTACATAGCCCAGCTGTACTGATTCCAATGGCCACGCATGGGCAGACTAGATGGTCGTGTTGTTTCATTAGGGTCCGGATTTGGCCGTTTGGAAAGCAATGTACGAGGAAGTTCCTGAGCTTCTGTCGGAGGTTGAAAAGAAGAGCTGGATCAGCTCCCTGCAGGCGGTGGCTGTCAGCTCTGATGCCTTCTTCCCCTTCCGTGATAACATCGACCGGGCCAAACGGGTAAATACACGCGGCGATGCATTCGCAAGTTGCCGTCCATGTTCTGCACTTTTAATGTCGTGGCCTCCGCCGTGTCATTGCAGAGCGGTGTCGAGTACATCGCGGCCCCGTCGGGTTCGGCTGCAGACCAAGTTGTGATCAACGCCTGCAACGAGCAGGGCATCACTTTGGTGCATACCAACCGCCGACTGTTCCACCACTGAGCACTTAACTCAACTGCATTGAAGTGGCACCTTTAGTCTGTCACTGAAGATATTGGAAGCATTCCACCTTGATGTTGCATCACTTGTGGTTTTCACACACGTTAAATGCATTCCTGGATTGTGAAACTCAGAGAGGTTCATATTGTAGCTCAGTGGCTATTAGTTGTAATAAACCTTTGAGATCTTTCAAGTGTTTGTCTCGTTTTACTAAATTGGAATAGGCGGATTGGAAAATGGTGTACTGGGATGCAACTAAGTATTATTCGTGGTTCAGTATTCTTTTTGAAAAAAAATGTGTACCTGTCCTCCGTTATTTGCTGTTTTTGTGTTCAGGTCCCAACCGCGTCGAAGATTAAAAAAATAAATACTTTGGCGCCACCTTGTGGCATACCAAGCAATTACGTTTCACTTGTGGGAAGGTGTCCTCTTCTCAGAAATCTTTGCTGCTGTCTTGTGGCTTCTTTAAGTAATTACAAAACTTTTTTTGGGTGGAATTAAATTACAATTTGTATTTTAATTCCACCCACTTTATTATTTTTAATAATTGGATTATACATTACCGGTACATTTATTTGTGAGGTTTAGTGAGGAGTTCCTCCATGCATAACAAAGCTACATGAATTGAGAAAGGTAAAGTCCACCGCGATTGATTGAGCTCTTGGGACCCCATAAGGTGGAAAAACAGGAACCGCAGTGCCATGGAGCATATATCTGTAGATATCTATATATATCAAGATATATCTCCAAACACAAGTAAGATGAGCTTTTAACACCAAATGCAGTGTTCAAGCATTGAAGTGAGGACCCATTACGTTGCTGTGATTGTGGATCTTTCCAACTTTATTACAATAATTATGAGACTTTCTTTCTGTCAAGTAGAAACAACTTTGGCACGGACAATACGATACAAAAATAGAACAGATACAATTCCACTTGCATTCACACACAGAAATTAAAGGGATAAATTAGTAAGAGACAGTGTGACCCCTCTCGCCAGCAGTAACAGAATGCCTTGAAACAGAATATCGTTGAAGAAAACTAATTGTGTTTCAAGAGTTACAAAAATACGAGAATGGCTTTTTTCTCCAAACAGCCAAGTTAGAGATGGTCATGAATGAAGGGATCACGTTGATCAGGCAGAAGTGCAGTTTAACATCTTTGGATGAGCATGTGTCAGAAAGCGATCGGGCCGTTTGTGCCACGGCAGACGACACGACATCTCTGTTCAGGCAGTGCAGTAATGGGACAGTGAGGGAGCAAAGCGGTTCGTCCGACGGGCGTCTCCTCACTCCCGAGGATCCGGGACCACCAGCGCATCTGCCAGAAGGCCCGGTCGGAGACACTCGATGGGGCAGTGAATATTCTGGAAGGAGATGGAAGTGCTGAGCAAAATTGTAACAAGGAACTCGAGGACATGAAGTCCCTGACCACATAATTCGGGACGCAATATCGCTACTACCACAACTCATGACATAAAAGTTAAGTCGTGCAATTTTTTTTTTTTTTTTTTTTAATGTTAATGGTGGAACGAGTAGCACACAACTGTAACGTCACTAGTTGTTCTATAATAGAATGCAGATGTAAACTAGTGCACAGGTTAGCCTCACAGTGTGCAGACATTAAATCATAGTGGAAAATTTTTTACTAGTTTGAGTCAGTAGTAACTCACATAGTCTACATTGTCCCAACGTGTCAGTGTGCGTGCGAAGAGGATAAGAAAATGGATGGCCACACGTTTTTGGAAATCTATGCAGGCACGGGTAGAATGCAACCTCACACCAAACGGCCGGAGCCGGAATCCAACTCTGCACCTCCGCAGCGCAACGCCGACACAAAAACCATTCGACAAACAGGCAGGGAGTAAGTGCTCTAAATTGCTCCTCGGTGTGAGTGTGAGTGCAAACAGTTGCGTGGGGAAGAGGATCATAAAATTGGATAGCCATGCATGTTTTTGAGAACACACAGGAAGGCTGGAGTGGGAATTGAACCCCACACCTCCACAGTGCAACATCAACGCACTAACCATTCGGCTACCAGTCAGGTGATGAACAAACACTTTACATTGTCCATAGGTGTGAGTGTGAGACCGCATAGTGGGGGAGAGGATCAGAAAATGCATTACCACACACATTTTTGAGAGCACAGAGGAAGAATGAAGCTGGATTCGAAGCATGCACCTAAACAGCGCAACGTCTACGCACTAACCATTGGACTACCAGGTAGGTCATGAAGACATTACAGTGACCCTACCTGTATATAAGACGGTTTTTTGGAATGGGAGCGTATGGATAGTAAGGGTTTTATTTGTAAAGTTTTTTTTTTTTTTAAATATAGGAAGGCATTTTTCACAACAAAAAAAAAACGACCATGTATAGTAAGGCGTTTTTTACAGCCCAAAAAAACGACCAAGTATAGTAAGGCGTTTTGGGAGAAAAAAAACGACAATGTACAGCAAGGCGTTTTGGGCCGAAATAAACAACCATGTTTTATAAGGCGTTTTCGGCCGAAAAAAACGACCATGTATAGTAAGGCGTTTTTGGCCGAAAAAAACGACCATGTATAGTAAGGCGCTTTGGGACGAAAAAAACGACCATGTATAAGAAGGCCTTTTGGGCCAAAAAAAAACGAGCATGTATAGTATGCCGTTTTTGGCACGAAAAAAACGACATAGTATAGGAAGGCGTTTTTGGCACGAAAAAAACGACATAGTATAGGAAGGCGTTTTTGGCACGAAAAAAACGACATAGTATAGGAAGGCGTTTTTGGCACGAAAAAAACGACATAGTATAGGAAGGCGTTTTTGGCACGAAAAAAACGACATAGTATAGGAAGGCGTTTTTGGCACGAAAAAAACGACATAGTATAGGAAGGCGTTTTTGGCACGAAAAAAACGACATAGTATAGGAAGGCGTTTTTGGCACGAAAAAAACGACATAGTATAGGAAGGCGTTTTTGGCACGAAAAAAACGACATAGTATAGGAAGGCGTTTTTGGCACGAAAAAAACGACATAGTATAGGAAGGCGTTTTTGGCACGAAAAAAACGACATAGTATAGGAAGGCGTTTTTGGCACGAAAAAAACGACATAGTATAGGAAGGCGTTTTTGGCACGAAAAAAACGACATAGTATAGGAAGGCGTTTTTGGCACGAAAAAAACGACATAGTATAGGAAGGCGTTTTTGGCACGAAAAAAACGACATAGTATAGGAAGGCGTTTTTGGCACGAAAAAAACGACATAGTATAGGAAGGCGTTTTTGGCACGAAAAAAACGACATAGTATAGGAAGGCGTTTTTGGCACGAAAAAAACGACATAGTATAGGAAGGCGTTTTTGGCACGAAAAAAACGACATAGTATAGGAAGGCGTTTTTGGCACGAAAAAAACGACATAGTATAGGAAGGCGTTTTTGGCACGAAAAAAACGACATAGTATAGGAAGGCGTTTTTGGCACGAAAAAAACGACATAGTATAGGAAGGCGTTTTTGGCACGAAAAAAACGACATAGTATAGGAAGGCGTTTTTGGCACGAAAAAAACGACATAGTATAGGAAGGCGTTTTTGGCACGAAAAAAACGACATAGTATAGGAAGGCGTTTTTGGCACGAAAAAAACGACATAGTATAGGAAGGCGTTTTTGGCACGAAAAAAACGACATAGTATAGGAAGGCGTTTTTGGCACGAAAAAAACGACATAGTATAGGAAGGCGTTTTTGGCACGAAAAAAACGACATAGTATAGGAAGGCGTTTTTGGCACGAAAAAAACGACATAGTATAGGAAGGCGTTTTTGGCACGAAAAAAACGACATAGTATAGGAAGGCGTTTTTGGCACGAAAAAAACGACATAGTATAGGAAGGCGTTTTTGGCACGAAAAAAACGACATAGTATAGGAAGGCGTTTTTGGCACGAAAAAAACGACATAGTATAGGAAGGCGTTTTTGGCACGAAAAAAACGACATAGTATAG
Organism: Hippocampus comes; assembly: GCF_001891065.2. Lineage (NCBI taxonomy): Eukaryota > Metazoa > Chordata > Actinopteri > Syngnathiformes > Syngnathidae > Hippocampus > Hippocampus comes. The sequence goes on from NW_017805824.1 coordinate 4,956,485, forward strand.
GAAGGCGTTTTTGGCACGAAAAAAACGACATAGTATAGTAAGGCGTTTTTAGCCGAAAAAAACGACCATGTATAGTCAGGCGTTTTTGGCCGAAAAAAACGACCAAGTATAGTACGCCGTTTTGGACGAAAAAAAACGACCATGAATAGTCAGGCGTTTTTGGCCGAAAAAAACGACCATGTATAGTCAGGCGTTTTTGGCCGAAAAAAACGACCATGTATAGTCAGGCGTTTTTGGCCGAAAAAAACGACCATGTATAGTAAGGCGTTTTTGGCTGAAAAAAACGACCATGTAAGGCGTTTTGGGACGAAAAAAAACAACGATGTATAGTCAGGCGTTTTGGGACGAAAAAAACAACCATGTATACTAATGCATTTTTTGCAGAAAAAAAAAACGACCTGGGCCGAAAAAAAAGACCATGTATATTAAGGCGTTTTTGGCCGAAAAAAACGACCATCTATAGTCAGGCATTTTGGGATGAAAAAAACAACCATGGATGGTAAGCCGTTTTTGGCCGAAAAAAACAACCGTGTATAGTAAGGCGTTTTGGGCAGAAAAAAACGACCATGTATAGTAAGGGGATTTGGGCCGAAAAAAACAACCATGTATATTAAGTCGTTTTGGGACAAAAAAAAACGACCATGTATAACAAGGCGTTTTGGGCAGAAAAAAACGACCACGTATAGTCAGGCGTTTTGGGACAAAAAAAAACGACCATGTCTAGCAAGGCGTTTTGGGCCGAAAAAAACGACCAAGTATAGTAAGGCGTTTTGTGAATTGTTGCTTGGTGTGAGTGTGAGCACGAATCGTACGGAGAAGAGGATCAGAAAATGGACGGCCACGCACATTTTTGAGAAGGCACAAGCCGGAAAAAACGACCATGAATAATAAGGCGTTTTGGGACGAAAAAAACGACCATGTATAGTCAGGCATTTTGGGAGGAAAAAACAAACATGTATACTAATGCATTTTTTGCAGAAAAAAAAACGACCTGGGCCGAAAAAAAGACCATGTATAGTAAGGCGTTTTTAGCCGAAAAAAACGACCATGTATAGTAAGGCGTTTTGGGACGAAAAAAACGACCATGTATAGTCAGGCATTTTGGGAGGAAAAAACAAACATGTATACTAATGCATTTTTTGCAGAAAAAAAAACGACCTGGGCCGAAAAAAAGACCATGTATAGTAAGGCGTTTTTAGCCGAAAAAAACGACCATGTATAGTAAGGCGTTTTGGGACGAAAAAAACGACCATGTATAGTCAGGCATTTTGGGAGGAAAAAACAAACATGTATACTAATGCATTTTTTGCAGAAAAAAAAACGACCTGGGCCGAAAAAAAGACCATGTATAGTAAGGCGTTTTTAGCCGAAAAAAACGACCATGTATAGTAAGGCGTTTTGGGACGAAAAAAACGACCATGTATAGTCAGGCATTTTGGGAGGAAAAAACAAACATGTATACTAATGCATTTTTTGCAGAAAAAAAAACGACCTGGGCCGAAAAAAAGACCATGTATAGTAAGGCGTTTTTAGCCGAAAAAAACGACCATGTATAGTAAGGCGTTTTGGGACGAAAAAAACGACCATGTATAGTCAGGCATTTTGGGAGGAAAAAACAAACATGTATACTAATGCATTTTTTGCAGAAAAAAAAACGACCTGGGCCGAAAAAAAGACCATGTATAGTAAGGCGTTTTTAGCCGAAAAAAACGACCATGTATAGTAAGGCGTTTTGGGACGAAAAAAACGACCATGTATAGTCAGGCATTTTGGGAGGAAAAAACAAACATGTATACTAATGCATTTTTTGCAGAAAAAAAAACGACCTGGGCCGAAAAAAAGACCATGTATAGTAAGGCGTTTTTAGCCGAAAAAAACGACCATGTATAGTAAGGCGTTTTGGGACGAAAAAAACGACCATGTATAGTCAGGCATTTTGGGAGGAAAAAACAAACATGTATACTAATGCATTTTTTGCAGAAAAAAAAACGACCTGGGCCGAAAAAAAGACCATGTATAGTAAGGCGTTTTTAGCCGAAAAAAACGACCATGTATAGTAAGGCGTTTTGGGACGAAAAAAACGACCATGTATAGTAAGGCGTTTTGGGACGAAAAAAACGACCATGTATAGTAAGGCGTTTTGGGACGAAAAAAACGACCATGTATAGTAAGGCGTTTTGGGACGAAAAAAAACGACCATGTATAGTCAGGCATTTTGGGAGGAAAAAACAAACATGTATACTAATGCATTTTTTGCAGAAAAAAAAACGACCTGGGCCGAAAAAAAGACCATGTAGATATAGTAAGGCGGTTTTTACAGCCCAAAATTACGACCATGTATAGTAAGGCGTTTTCGGCCGAAAAAAACGACCAAGTATAGTAAGGCGTTTTCGGCCGAAAAAAACGACCAAGTATAGTAAGGCGTTTTCGGCCGAAAAAAACGACCAAGTATAGTAAGGCGTTTTCGGCCGAAAAAAACGACCAAGTATAGTAAGGCGTTTTCGGCCGAAAAAAACGACCAAGTATAGTAAGGCGTTTTCGGCCGAAAAAAACGACCAAGTATAGTAAGGCGTTTTCGGCCGAAAAAAACGACCAAGTATAGTAAGGCGTTTTCGGCCGAAAAAAACGACCAAGTATAGTAAGGCGTTTTCGGCCGAAAAAAACGACCAAGTATAGTAAGGCGTTTTCGGCCGAAAAAAACGACCAAGTATAGTAAGGCGTTTTCGGCCGAAAAAAACGACCAAGTATAGTAAGGCGTTTTCGGCCGAAAAAAACGACCAAGTATAGTAAGGCGTTTTCGGCCGAAAAAAACGACCAAGTATAGTAAGGCGTTTTGGGACGAAAAAAAGGACCATGTATCGTAAGGCGTTTTTTGGCCGGAAAAAACGACCATGTATAATCAGGCGTTTTGGGACGAAAAAAACGACCATGTTTTATCAGGCGTTTTGGGACGAAAAAAACGACCATGTATAGCAAGGCGTTTTTAGCCGAAAAAAAGGACCATGTATAGTAAGGCGTTTTTAGCCGGAAAAAAGGACCATGTATAGTAAGGCGTTTTTAGTAGAAAAAAACGACCAGATATAGTAAGGCGTTTTTAGCCGAAAAAAACGACCATGTATAGTAAGGCGTTTT